>NW_006922831.1:159566-160443 GCF_000298275.1 Orycteropus afer afer | reverse complement strand
TTAGCAGGCAAACATCTTACGCAGTGTCTAGTAAACAAAAATTCTTCAAACCTATTCTCAGGTGGTAAGCAAGTCAACAAAAACTCCTTAAAGCTATCAGTATAAATGCCCTGCTTTCATTATACTATCTTTAAGAATAATGTATTAGTAAATGACCAATCAGAATTTTTCTCTGCTTTACTTCCTTCTGTAATAATATATTAGCTACTCCTTAATTGTAATTCAAGGGGCTTAGGTGGCCAGGTGCTTAGAACATTTGGGTGCTAACCAATAAGGTCAACGGTTTGAATCCACGAGAGAAAGATGGGGCAGTAGTAGGCTTGCATAGTGCCTAAAGGCACTTGACTGCTAACCAGAAGGCTGGCGGTTCAAACCCACCAGCCACTCCTCTGAAGGAAGATGGGGCAATCAGCTTCCGCAGTGATACTGCCTTGGGAACCCAAGAGGGTCGCTATGAGTCAGGTCTGACTCCAAGGCATATAACAACAACAACAACAACAAAAGGCTTCCGTAAAGGTTTACAACCTTGGAAACCCTATGGTGCAGTTCCACTCTGTCCTCTAGGGGCGCTGTGTGCCAGAGTCAACTCCAGGGCAGTGGGATTGGTTTGGGCTTTGCTTCTGTAAAGATCACTGCCTTGGAAACCCTGTGGGTTTCCACTCTGTCCTCTGGGGGCGCTATGAGTCAGAATAGACTCCACAGCAGTGGGATTTTTAACCGTAATTCAGTGGATTTGGCCAGTGTCTTGTGCCCAGTGCACCCTACCAGACCACTCATTCAAGTAATTGTCTTTGTTATGGCTTAATAAAAATCTCTTTAATTAAAATTAAGTTTGGGTTCTTTTCCCCACACCACAGTTCATATATGCCTTTAAGAA
>NW_006922831.1:114734-138434 GCF_000298275.1 Orycteropus afer afer | reverse complement strand
ATTACAAAAAAAGATGATCCCACAGAATGTGGAAATTATCCAACAATATCACTAATATCACATGCAAGTAAAATCATGCTGAAGATAATTCAAAAACGGTTGCAGCAGTATATTGACAGAGCTTTCAGAAATGCACACTGGCTTTAAAAGAGGCTGTGGAACAAGAGATATCATTGCTGATGTCAGGTGGCTCTTGGCTGAAAGCAAAGAATACCAGGAAGATGTTTACTTGTGTTTCATTGACTATGCAAGAGCATTCAGTTGTGTAGGTCATAGCAAATTATGGATAATTTTGAGAAGAATGGGAATACACTTAATTGTGCCCATGAGAAACCTGTACATAGACCAGGAGGCTGTTTTTCAAACAGAATAAGGGCATACTGATGGTTTGAAATCAAGAAGGGAGTGTGCCAGAATTGTTTCCTTTCACCATACTTATTCCATCTGTATTCTGAGAAAATAATCTGAGAAGTTGGACTATATGAAGAAGAGTGTGGCATCGGGATTGGAGGAAGACTCATTTACAACCTGCAATATACTGATGACGCAACTTTGCTTGCTGTAAGTGAGGATGAGTTGAAGCACTGACTGATGAAGATTGAAGACTACAGTCTGCAGTATGGATTACATCTCAATATGAAGAAAACAAAAGTCCTCACAACGGGACCAATAAGCAGCATCATGAAATGTGGAGAAAAGATTGTAGTTGTGAAAGACTTTATATTACTTGGTTCTACAATCGACACCAATGGCTGCAGCAGTCACGATATTAGAAAATGTATAGCACTGGGCATAATCAGTAAAACACTGGTAAGCCTCTTTCTGGTGTTCTTTGCTTTCAGCCAAGATCTATTTGACATCAGTAGTGGTACCCCTTGTTCCATGTTCTGAACGTGACCTGAATTTCTGGCAGTTCCCTATTGATGTACTGCTGTAACCATTATTGAATTACCTTCAGTATGTTACTTGAATGTTATATTAATTATATTGTTTGATAATTTCTGCATGTTGTTGGATCACTTTTCTTTGGAATGGGCAAAACTGTGGATCTCTCCCAGTCTGTTGGCCAGATAGCTTTCTTCCAGACTTCTTGGCATAGACAGGCGCTTCCAGTATTGCATCCATTTGTTGGAATATCTCAATTGATATTCTGTGAAGTTCTGGAATCTTGCTTTTAGATAATTCCCTCAGTGGAGCTTGGACTTCCTCCTTCAGTAGAACGTTCTCGATCATATGCTAACTCCTGAAATGGTTACTGTTGACCCGTTCTTTTTGGCACAGTGACTCTGTGATTTCCTTACATCTTTTAATGCTTCTTGCATCTTTTAATATTTTCCCATAGAATGCTTCCCAATTGCAAGTTGAAGAGTCAGCTTTTTCTTCACTTCATCTGTTTGAGAAATGCTGATTGTGCTTTTCTCTTTTGGTTTTCTTACTCCATATCTTTCCACATTTCATTCTAATACTTTACTTTGTCTTTTTGAGCCACCCTTTGGAATTTTTTGTTCAGCTCTTTTATTTCATCATTTCTTCCATTCACTTTAGCTACTGTATCTGTAAGAGTTAGTTTCAGAGTTTCCTCTGACATTCATTTTGATCTTTTCTTTCTTAAAGAGAGAGCAGTAAGGGTGGAATTGGTCTCAGTCACAAGGTGGACAGATTATTTCAATGTGTTGGAGATGTGTGAGACAGGATGCAATCAGTAAGGAAATGAATGTATTTACTGAAGGGATGAGGGTGATGGCTATTCCCTAGAGTAGACCTTGGTACAACACAGAAAGAACCTTCTGTCAATACCTGTGAATTCTCAGTTCCCTGGGACTGTCAGCCTCACCCGTCAGTCTTTTTTTTTTTTTTTTAGTTTTTGTTGTGATTTGGGTGAAAGTTTATAGAGCAAATTCATTTTCCATACAGCACTTCACATACACTTTGTCTCATGACATTGACTGCAATTTCCCACAATGCAACAGCTCCCTTCCCACTTCCTCCCCATAGTTACCTCTGCGGTATGTCCTACTCTCCCATGCACTCCTGCCCCTAGAGCTTTCTCCCTGGGCAAACACTGCTCTTCTATTCTCCCATGATTGATCTCTCCAAAGAGTGTATCTACCCAATGCAAATGTTCAGCTCATATGCCTGTCTGTTCTTTGGTTAGAACCACAGGAGTAGATTCAATTCCAGACCTGAAGGGCAGCTAGGGGCCATAGTCTCAGTGGTTCCACTAGGCTCTATCAGACTAGCAAACCTGGTCCCCCCCTTTTTTTTTCTAAATGATTTTGAGTTTTGTTTTATGTTATTCTCCCACTCTCTCCAGGATGTCCTCCATAGATCTCTTTCTGAGTGGTTGACAGTGCTCACCTTTCATTCTTGTACACATTGGAGTACATACTATTCTGGTGATCTACAATGTGCATTCTTGTACACATTGGAGTACATACTATTCTGGTGATCTACAATGTGTTTGGGATGTTTCAGGACTCAGTGCTTGTGGAGGACGTGGCTGTGGTCTTTAGCCAGGAAGAGTGGGCTTTGCTAGATCTGGCTCAGAGGAATCTCCACAGAGATGTGATGATGGAAACCTTCAGGAACCTGACCTCAGTAGGTAAGAATTGCATCTTTTCTTTCTTTTTTTAATTCCATTCATGAACAATACTACTTTACTCATCAACTTTCCTCCAGGATTTGGGCTGAGGAATGGGAGTACGTTGCTAAATAAGACATGTGTGGTCCCTTAGTCTATAGAGCCCATGTAAAGCTGTGTAGTAAAGTGAGTTTTCATTTCTCTTGTGACTAAAAGCCCTGGGGCTCTTTAAGATTTTTAAGTGTAACCATTCTCTTCAGGACTCATTTTGGGGAAATTAAGAGATTTATGATATGTGACCTTTTAGAGAGTTTTACTGTGTTTATTGCAAGATTGACATGATTATTTTCCTACACGCCAGTTCACACCTGTCCATTTTCAGAGATCCTAAAGAGCAAAATGTAAGCCCAGTGTCAGGAAAGTATTCATTTGTCTGTACTGTCTCCCTCATTGTATTCATTTCTCATGAACACTGTGCCTGCAGTAGCCTTTTGTTTTCCCAAAGGAGCAAGGACCATGGAGATAGGAAGTTCGATTTGAGGTAGTCAGCTAGAAAATCTCTTGGGTTGAGGACACACGTTCACAGATACATACGTGACCTTGTTTTTCTGACTTCAACAGTCCACTCACACATGTGGCCATGGATACCCTTTTCCTTTTGTTGTTATGTGTGTGTTCTGGACAGTATCATTGTCCACCTCTCTCCTAATTATCCTCATTTATGTCACCATCTCCCTCAATCCTTGTGGATGTGTTTCCCAGTAAAATGCTTTTAACCATTGTCAAAGTGCTAAAACATCAAAATGTAGCTGAATGTTTCCTTGTCTACAACAGCCTTGTTTCCCCTTAATAATTCCTTTTCTTTGTGTTTCGTGTCATGAAACTCAACTTGCATTATTGGATCAGTGTCTCGAAACCTCAATGATGGAGAAATGTTATCCAGTGAACATATAATGGAGCAGTTCATTAAGAGTAACATCTGGTCCTTCGTGTTAGGAGAAACCTCCCAATCACATGGCAACAAAGATCAGCATAAAAACCAGAAGAGACATTTGAGGTGAGTGTCATTTAAGTTGCACAAGAGAAAACAGCGCCTCGGAGAGGATCCTAATGTGTCATGACACAATATGCTTATATAAATGTACGCGCTGCCGTTGAGTTGGATCTGACTCATCGCGACCCCTCCTTGGATATCCGAGGCAGTATCACTACGGAAGTAGATTGCCCAGCCTTCCTTTTGGGGAGTGGCTGGTGGGTTTGAGCCACTAGCCTTCTGGTTAGCAGTCAGATGCCTTAGGCACTACACCACCAGAGCTCCCATATGCTTATATATGAACCACAAATAACCCAAACCCACTGCCAGTGAGTCAGTTCTGACTCATAGTGACCCCACTGGGTCCCTGAGGTGGTAAATCTTTTTCGGGAGTAGATTGCCCTGTCTTCCTTCTGTGGAGCAGCTTGTGGGTTTGAACTTCCAACTTTCTAGTTAGCACTCAAATGCCTTAGGCACTACACTACCAGAGCACCTAAGTATTATGGAAGTAGATTGCCCCATCTTCCTTCTGCAGAGCAGCTCATGGGCTTGAACTGCCAACCTTTTGGCTAGCAGTCACATACCTTTTTCACTGTGGCACCAGATCCCCTGTTGTGCTACTATATGATACTTGGTAAAGTAGGTCAGTGACAAAGAGGAAGACCCTCAGTGAGATGGAGTGACACACTGCCTGGAACGATGGGGTTAGTCATAGAACAGTTGTGAGGACCAGGCATTGTTGCATTTTGTTGTACATGGGATTGATATAAGGTGGAACTGACGTCATGGCACCTAACAATAATATAGATATAAACCTTACTGTAAAATTGTTATACAACTTTCACATATCGAGGAGTCAGATATTGAGTTATATGTTAAGTATTTGAAGCATATTTCACTTGGACAGAATGATCAGAAACTACATATTTGAGAAAAACTGTGACAGTAGTGGTGGTATTTTGGCTAGATGATTTAAACTATGATACATTAGGCAAGTTAGGCCCAAAACTGTGCAGCTGTGCACTTTCAATGTGTTCAGTAATGTTGAAATGGGAACAAATTTATTACCAACAGCATGATGCATATTTTTAACAGAAATCATACAGTAGAGAACCTGTGGGAAAGTAATGAAGATGATCAGTGTGGGACAAACTTTCACTGGACTCCAAATCTTACTGTGCCAAAAAGCAATCCTGCAGAAGTGAATGCTTTTGAATGCCATGAGTGTGGAAAAGCCTTCACAGACCCCTCATCACATAGACATGACAGCCGACGTCACAGTGGATGCAGTACCTGTCAGTGTGAGGAACGTGGGGAAGCCTGCAGTTGTCCCGCTTACCTGACCTCTCCTAGGAGAAGTCTTAATGGAAAGAAACTCCATAAATGTAAGGCATGTGGGAAGGACTCCACTTGTATCTCAACATTTAAGAATCCCATGACAACGCTCACTGGTGAGAAACACTACGAGTGTAATGAGTGTGAGAAACATTTCTGTAGTGTCTCATCCTTTTCAACACATGTGAGAAAACCTGAATGTAAAGAATGCTGTGAAATATACAGTTCTTCCTCCCTTGTTTTATATAAAAATTTTCATACCAGAGATAAACCTTATGAATGTAGGGAATGTGGGAAAGCCTTTAGTGTGGCCTCATCCCTCACTAAGCATACAAGAACTCACAATGGAGAGAAGCCTTATGAATGTAAGGAATGTGCGAAACCCTTTACATGTTCCTCAAACCTTATTAAGCATTTAAGAACTCACAGTGGAGAGAAGCCTTATGCGTGTAAGGAATGTGGTAAAGCCTTTAGTGTGGCCTCATCCCTCACTAAACATGTAAGAACTCATAGTGGAGAGAAGCCTTATGAATGTAAGGAATGTGGGAAATCCTTTAGTGAAGCCTCATCCCTCACGAAACATATAAGAAATCACAGTGGGGAGAAGCCTTATGAATGTCAGCAGTGTGGGAAAGCCTTTACCAGTTCCTCAAACCTTACTAAACATATCAGGAGTCACAGTGGAAAGAGGCCTTGTGTATGTAAGGAATGTGGTAAGGCCTTTAGTTATGCCTCGTATCTCACTACACATATAAGGACTCATAGTGGTGAGAGGCCTTATGAGTGTCAGGAATGTGGGAAAGCCTTTAGACAGCTCTCAGCCCTCACTACGCATTTAAGGACTCACAGTGGAGAGAGGCCTTATGAATGTAAGCAGTGTGGGAAAGCTTTCAGTCTGTCCTCACACCTCACTAGACATATTAGAACTCATAGCGGTGAGAAGCCTTATGAATGTAAGGAATGTGGGAAAGCTTTTAGGCAGCTCTCAGCCCTCACTGCACACATCAGAACTCACAGTGGAGAGAAGCCTTTTGAATGTAAAGAATGTGGGAAATCCTTTAGGTGTTCCTCAAACCTTAATAAACATGTAAAAACTCACAGTGGAGAGAGGCCTTATGAATGTAAGGAATGTTGGAAAGCCTTTAGTCATGCCTCATCACTCACTGAACACATAAGAACTCACAGTGGAGAGAGACCTTACGAATGTAAAGAATGTGGAAAAGCCTTTACCCATGCCTCCTCCCTCAGTACACATATTAGAATCCATAGTAGAGATAAGCCCTATGAGTGTAAGGAATGTGGAAAATCCTTTAGTCGAGCCTCACACCTCACTAAACACATAAGAAGAACTCACAGTGGAGAGAGGCCTTATGAATGTAAGGAATGTGGGAAAGGCTTTAGTGATTCTTCAGCCCTCACTATACATATAAGAACTCACACTGGAGAGAGACCTTATAAATGTAAGGAATGTGGGAAAGGCTTTAGGCAGCTCTCATCCCTCACTACACATATAAGGACTCACAGTGGAGAGAAGCCTTATGAATGTAAGGAATGTTGGAAAGCCTTTAGCCATGCCTCATCACTCGCTGAACATATGAGAATTCACAGTGGAGAGAGGCCTTATGAATGTAAGGAATGTGGGAAACGCTTTACTCATGCGTCATCCCTCAGTACACATATTCGAATCCACAGTAAAGATAAGCCCTATGAATGTAAGGAATGTGGGAAATCCTTTAGTCAGGCCTCACACCGCAGTAAACATATAAGAAGAACTCACAGTGGAGAGAGGCCTTATGAATGTAAGGAATGTGGGAAAGCCTTTAGTGATTGCTCAGCCCTCAATAAACATGCAAGAACTCACACTGGAGAGAGACCTTACAAATGTAAGGAATGTGGGAAATTGTTTAGGCAGCACTCTGCCCTCACTACACATATTAGGACTCATGATGGAGAAAAGCCAAAAAACCAAACCCACTGCCATCGAGTCGATTGTGACTTATAGTGCCCCCCATAGTATTTGCAAGGTTGTAAATCTTTATGAAGGTAGATTGACTCATCTTCTTCCTGTGGAGAAGCTAGTGGGTGTGAACCACTGACCTTCTGGTTAACAGCCAAATGCCTTACCCACTGTGCCACCAGAGCTCTCTCACAGTGGAGAAAGGCCCTATGAATGTAAGGAATGTGGGAAAGCCTTTAGTGATTTGTCATCCCTCACTACACATATAAGGACTCACAGGGAGTTAGACTTTATGAATGTAAGGAATGTGGGAAACCCTTTAGACAGCTTTTAACCCTCACTAGACACAAAGAGACTCAGTGAAGAGGGATCCTATGAATGTAAGGAGTACAGAATGCCTTTAGGTAGCATTCAGACTTTGCTGCACATATAAGAACTCACAGTGGAGAGAGGCCTTATGAATGTAAGGAATGTGGGAAAGCCTTTAGTTGTTCCTCACACTTTATTTCACACAAAACTCACTGCACAGAGGCTACATCAAATGTGGTATGTATCATCCTTACTTGTGTAATGTGAGACAGCAAATTTCTAAAAGTCTTCAATTAAAGAACAGAGTTTCTCAGTGAGTAGGAAAACAATACTTCCTCAAAGAGTAGAGGTCATTAAAGCTACTTCATGCCTGTGGGAGTAATGACAGTTTCTGTGTAATGGTGGGGCTGTTGCTGTCCTATATTGTTTGTCACATTCTCAGTCCAAGTCAAATTTTACCCTTGGGGAAGGATGTCATGCTTGGTAGGGTGGAGGGTCAATGAAAGAGGGGGAGGCCTTCAACGAGATGGATTGACATGGTGGCTGTGATGATGGACTCAAGTATAGCAGGGATTGTGGGGCTGGCGCGGGATCGGGCAGTGTTTCGTTCTGCTGTGCATGGGGTTGCTATGAGACGGAAATGACTCAACGGCACTTAACAACAACAACAAAGACTTTGGTTACTGTTTATGAGGGTGGAAGGAATAGCCTTGAGCAAATGTGGTTTATATTTTTGTAACGAAGTTTTATTGTTAATTTGTATACAATAAAATACACCTGTCTTGTGTTTGGTTTAAGAGTGTTTTGTTTTGTTTTCATATTTGTCACATTTCCTTCCATTCTTTCTTATTCCAACGTTAACTATTTTATCCTTTATAATTGGTAAGATTCTCATAGAGTGATACTTTAAGACTGTGCAAAGATTCTGTTTTTCATCGTACTTTGACTACTGATTTTGTCCCTATGCATAGTTATTGCCTGTGAATATTATTACTGTGGTATTTACCAAATGATATTTTCCATCCCAGTTCTTTTTCTGTTTCTTATTCTGAATTCTGCCTGTAATAGTTTACCCATCTCTCTCCTTTATCTATTTATTAAGTTGTTTATACCAGCAAAAATAGCTAATCCACATTACTCTTTTTCTTCTTGGCTTGCCCCAATTGTCCCAGATTAGATTATTAGGAGCTCCATTAAACCATGGCTGTTGCTATGTGCCATCATGTCCACTCTGGTTCATGGCAACCCTAAGTCCAAGAGAACAAAACACTGCCCAGTCCTGCACTATCCTCACAATCATTGCTATGTTTGTGCCCATTGTTCCAGCTATTGCATCAATCCAAATCATCGAGAGTCTTCCTCTATTTTGCTGGAACTGTACTTTACCAAGCCCGACATGCTCCAGGGAATGGTCACCCCAAATAACTTATCCAAAGTCTGTGAGAGGAAGTCTTACCTTCTTTGCCTCTGAGGAGCATTCTGTATGCACTTCTTCCAAGAAAGATTTGTTTGGCCTTCTGGCAGTCCATGGTATGTTCAGTACTCTTTGCCAATAGTACAGCTCAAAGGTATCAGTTCTTCTTTGGTCTTCTTTTTCATTGTCCAACTTTTGCATGCATATGAGGCCACTGAAAATACCATATGTTGAGTCAGGCACATGTTAGTCTTTGAAGTAACGTCGTTGCTTTTTAACACTTTTAAGAGTCTCTTACAGCATATTTTCCCAATGCAGTACTGTAATGCAGAGCTGCATAAACACCAGGACATGGAGTTGTTTGAGAGAAGCAGTTTATTAGCACTCCTGGGTGAGGTTGTCTTGCCCTAACATCAAGGCCAGAGAAGTCGCACCCCCGGGCAGGGGGCATAGATTTTTATAGACACAGAGAGGACCTAATTGGGAACACCAAGGAAATGCCAGAGTCCTCTAAGGAAATGGCAGGGTCCAATTAGCTATTGGCATGGGTCTGCACTTAATTAGCATGAAGGGGCTTCACAGGAGGAAGTTTTTCACTGCATGGGACTTTCCAGCCTAGGTGGGTTCTGTCACTTCAGTTGTCTTCAGCTGTCTCATCAGGGCCTGACACCCGGAGGAAGCTGCCAACTGACATATTGGGGCTTGGGTTTGCTTCGGCCTAACATTCCAACCTCTTTTCATGGATAAAGGGTGATGTGGTCCACTTAGCTTCTTCCTGCTGAATGGGGTCAGAGAGGGGGAGAGGGATTTCATAGGTTGGAGCCTGAGAAGCCGGGGTTGTCAGTTGGCAACTTGGTGTAAGGGTGTAGGACAAGTTGATTCACTGCGACCCAAGATATTTCTTCAAGTCGGCTTCAGAGAAACTTGAGGAGGCAAGGGGCAAAGAGAACAAGGAGAGGTATTAGTACAAACGGTCCAATAAGGGGTAATAGCCAGGCAGTCAGTGGTAATTGGAACAATACAAACAGTGAAGTTTCTGCATTGCGTCAGTTGCATAGTTCCTCTTTTAGTCGAGTTAATGTGTTAACATTCTGTTTCACTAGTCCAGATTCATTAATAGAATAACAACATTCTTCTCCCAGGAAGATACAAGTTCCACCTTCTGCTGCAGTTAGGAGGTCTACGGCTCTCTGGTTCTGCACAGAAACTTGGGCTAAAGAGGTTAGTTGTCGCTGGAGGGAGGCTAAGGGGTCTGCAGTGGTTTTGAGTGCAATTTTGAGACAGACTTGGAAGTCCTGAGCCGATATGCTGTGGCTCATGGCTCCGCCCTCCATTCATGCTGCTGCAGTGGCAGAGGCTAGGCTAATATCTATTATGATGGGTATGAAGGCAGCCCTTTTGATTCTAGTCTCTTGTAATAGTCGGGAGACTTCGGATTTTTCATATAGGGTGAGTTGGGGTATTATGGTTACTGTGAAGCAGGGACCAGGAGTGGTGGAATTTAAACATTTAGTGAAAGTTCCATTACACCAAAAGAAAATGCCAGGTGGTGCAGAGGTGATGGAAATATTCTGTGGTACTTGGTTAAAGGTTTTAAGTGCCCAAAGGGGTACATGCGGTAGAGGGGTGGTACAGGAAGAGTTGAGGGTGGGAGCAGATAGTGGTAGAGATAAATTGATAGGTACAGCTGCAAGTAAGGGTCCCTTGAGTGAGGCACAAAGGAAGCAATGTGAAACATTGGGTAGAGTCTGAGTATAATTGAAGAGAGATAGGGAATGTTGGATGATGTGTATCCAGGAAGGTGTTGGAGAGGTCCGTACCTGTGTCGGGTCGAGAACTGTTTGGGGATCTCCTTGGATCTGTTTCTGTAGGTTATGTTCTTCTTGGGAAATGGAGGTAAGAACTCGTGTAAGGTTGTGGGGGGTGTGGATTGCTCATTCTATTTTGATGGTTCCTGGGGGTAAGATGGCAAAGCCATTGTAATACAGTTTTCCTATAACTCCATCTGCCCACCTGCCGTTCTTTGGATCACTGATGCGGAGGTGTAATCTCATGGTTTTAGTGAAAAATGCTCCAGAGTAATGTCCGGAACTATGTATTCTGCATGACCAGTAATAACACCCGCCATAGGTTGAGGAGTTTTGGTTGCATTTGGGATCGTATCGGTCATATGTAAAACAGAGATAGCGGGAATTACTGGGGAATACTGATTTGGGGAAAATGGGTATTTCTAGTTGCGTTGTATTTGTTGGTGGGTAGTCTGCCTGACCAATATGCTGTTTTGTCCCTCCCAGACGGTAAATCTCCAAACATGGTTGGGTGGGAGTTTATTGGGATTGGATGTGGGTTCAGTATTAGTGAGGGTCAGGAGGATGAGGGGTCCGATTAAGATGGAGCTTAGTTGGACCCAGCATTTGGCATGTATAGGAATCATGATTTGTCTGGGCCCTCTTGACACGGGAGAGGTGGTGCCACGAGGGGTCACCCAGGAGTTTTACCGCCACGGGAGTGGTTAAGGTAACAGTATGTGGTCCAGTCCAGTGAGGTTTCAGTGGCCCTGGATGCAAAGTTTTGAGAAGCACTGCACCTCTGGGTTGTAGGTGAGTTGCTATTGGTGGTCCTGGAGAATCAGTCCCTAAGGGTTGTGGTAGATACCTGTCTGCGTGTTCTCACAGTAGCTGCCTAAGGAGAGAAGGTATGGGAGATAGGAAGCTAGGGGAGGGGGTTGCATGGGTAAATTATGGATCAGGAGGAAAGGTCGGCCGTACATTAGTTCAAAAGGGCTGAGAAAGGTTGGTGCTTTGGGAGTTGCTCCTATGCGTGCTAAGGCAAATGGAAGGAGGTCTATCCAAGATTTACGGAGCTCTAAGGAGAGTTTGGTAAGGTGTGTTTTAATAAGGCCATTGGCTCTTTCGACTTTACCTGATGTTTGAGGTCGGTAGGGGATATGGAAGTGCCAGTGGATCCCTAGGGAGGAGACTTGTTGGGTAATCTGTGAAACAAAAGCTGGCTCATTGTCTGATTGTATGGAGGATGGCAGTCCAAACTGAGGGGTGATGTGAGTTATTAAGATATTGGCTGCTGAAGCTGCAGTTTCATTCTTTGTGGGGAAGGCTTCCAGCCACCTGGTTAGGGTGTCTATAAGTGCGAAAAGGTATTTGAAAGACTTGTGAGATGGCATAGGAGTAAAATCGATTTGCCAGTCCTGACCAGGTAGGTCCCTGTCATCTGATGAGTGGGGAAGGTTGGTTTAAGGTTTCCCTGGGGATTTGTGGATACACAAACAGTACAGGTGGAACAGACAAATTCAATAGAGGTGTTGAGTAAAGGCAATACGAAAAGAGGTTGTAGGAAATGTTTCAGGGCTTTGGTTCCTATGTGGTGGGAATTATGAATCATGCGGACAAGGGACTCTACCTGTGAGGAAGGATGAGTCTGTTATGAAGGAAGAGCCATCCTTCAGGGGAGTGAGTCCCTCCCTTTTTCGCCCAGTGTGACAATTCTTCAGGGGTGTACTGCGAATGGCTGGAGGGGAGTGAGAGGAACAGGATGGGGGTTGGTGGGTTTGGAGAGTCTCTGGTGAGGTTTTGGGCTGTGGAATCTGCTTTGTTGTTGCCTTGGGTGACTAAGGAACTGTCAGTTTGATGTCTTTTACAATGTATGATAGCCACTTTGGATGGTAGTTGGAGGGCATTTAAGAGTTGCGGAATGAGTTTGGCCTTAATTATGGGGGAGCCTTTGGCTGTTAGAAACCCTTGTTGTTCCCATATAGGGCCGTGACAGTGTGCTGTAAGGAATGCGTACTTGGAATCTGTGTAACTATTAGCCGTCTGTCCCTTTGCTAAGTGTGACGGTGACTAGTTTGGCTTTCTGAGATGAGGTGCCTTCCGGGAGGGTGTGGGCTTCTACAATGTCAGTCAGGGTGACAACGGCATATGCTGTCCTACGTCGTCCGTGGGAGTCTATGACCGAACTGCCATCAACCAAAAAGGTGATGTCGGGGTGAGTAAGGGCTGGTCCGATAAGGAGTTAGGAGAAGTAGGTAAGGTGTCTAGGATTTCTGTGCAAGAGTGGGAGTGCAGTGGGTCATGGGTTGGTAGCAGTGCGGCTGGGTTGAGGGGTGGAGACTGGGCTAAATGAACATCAGGATTCTCAATAAAGGTACAGTGGAAAAGTTGGAGGCAAGATGGGGATAAGAGGGAAAGGAAACGGTGGGATAAAACGTCTTTTATTCTGTGGGAGGAAAATACATGAAGAGGGCAGCGGAGGGTTAGTTTGAATGCTTCCTGTGTAAGAAGTGCCACTACCACTAGTGCTCTTAAGCAGGGTTGCCAACTTCGTATTTTGGGATCTAAACGTTTGGATAGGTAGGCCACTGGGGAGGGAAGGGACCATGAGGTTGGCTAAGAACTCCCAGAGCCATCCCCTGGTGCTCATCGGTAAATAAAGAAAAAGGTTTGGTAGGATTGGGAAGATGGAAAGGTTGAGATTGTAAAAGGTGATTTTCCAGGGTGGTGAAGGTGGCCTTAATGAGTTGTGGTGATTGAAGGGGACCAATGGGTGTGTCCTTGTCTGCATCATAGAGGGGCTTAGCCAGAAGGGAAAAGTTAGGGATCCAATGTCTAAAGAACCCAACTAGTCCAAGGAATGATAGGATTTGGTCAGCAGAGGTAGGGGGTAGTAGGTCTCGTATTACTTGCTTTCTATCCAGGGTGAGTTCCCGGTTGGTGGGTGTTAGTTTCAGACCAAGGTAAATGACAGAGGGAGTAGATAACTGGACTTTAGAGGGTGAAACCCGGTACCCCTTTTTTGGTAGGAAGTTTAAAGGAGTGGCAGTGTGTGTAGTCGACTGTTCTAAGGAGGGGCTACATAGGAGAAGGTCATCAACATATTGTAAGAGAACAGATGGGGAGAGGTTGCAGTCTAGTAGGTCTCTGGCCAGTGCCTGTCTGAAGTGAGTTGGACTATCCCTGAATCATTGTGGGAGCACTGTCCATGTGAGCTGGGAGGAGGTGTGAGTGTCAGGATCTTCCCAAGTGAAGGCAAAAATGTTAAAACACCTAGTGTCTAAGGGGATTGTGAAAAAAGCATCCTTGATATCTAAAACAGAAAAATGAGTGGTAGTAGGGGGAATATTGGAGAGTAAGGTATAGGGGTTAGGGACAACAGGTTGCAGGGGAACTATGGCATTGTTACTAAGACGAAGGGTCTTGGACTAGTCGGTAGGACCCGTTAGGTTTCTTTACTGATAAAATAGGGGTATTGCATGGGGATTGGGTGGGGATTAAGAGTCCTTTAGATAAGAATCACTGTATAAGAGTTTTCAGGCCAAGTCGGTATGTGCAAGAGATGGGAAACTGGGGTTTGGATGGAAACTGTGTGGGATCCTTTAAATTCACCATAACAGGGGGGTGATGGGAGGCAATGGATGGGGAAGAAGTATCCCACACACATGGATCAACAAGGTTAGGGGACATGGGGAAAGCTGGTGCTTGCAGGGAGGTAGCAGTTAGTGATAGCAGGAGAGAGGCAGAGTGATCCTGAGCCCAGGTGAGAGTGGTTTTAATTTTTGTGAGGAAATCTCGCCCTAAAAGGGGGTAGGGCATGTTGGTATAATAAGAAATGAGTGTGAAAGAATTTTATTATCTACTAAAGAGGTGAGGGGGCCTGTCATGGGGGCGTTTGAGGGTTGCCCGTTAATTCCCATAACAGAAACTGAGGAAGGGAAACATGGTCCCGAGAAGGAGGAGAGTACAGAATAGGTAGCCCTCGTATCAATCAAAAAGGAGATTGACTTACCCACTACCTTGATAGTGACCCTGGGCTCAGTGAGAGTGATCGGGGTTGTTGCGTCCAGACTCCTTGAGTCATCAGTGGCCAGGCCCAAGACTGTCAACGAGTTAGTGGATGGGGAGGATGGCCCTCCGTGCTTTGACACAGAGGGACAGTCACTCTTCTAATGTCCATTTAAACCACACGTTGGACATGGGCCGGGGGGCGGTCGGCATCCAGCCGGTCGGGGCTGAGGGCAGGATCTGGCCCAGTGCCTTTCTTTACCACACTTCAAGCAGGATCGGGGAGCCGCCAAGGAAGGTAGTCTTCTGTCACTATGTGCTGGCCTCAGGGCCGCTAGCAAGGCATTGGCCTGCAAGGTGGTCTTCTGGCGGATCCTGGCTTCCCTATCTGCCTCCGCTTTCTACTCCGGGGTATTAAAGACTTGAAAGGCCATATTTACTAAGTCTCTGATGGGAATTTGGGGTTCCTCTTCAGCCTTCTTTAGTTTCTTTCTAATGTCAGGAGCTGATTGGGTTATGGAATTAGTGGCTAGGACTTTGGCCTCAGCCGGGGAGGAGGGTCTAGATGGGTAAATTGGGTAAGGGCCTCAGTTAATCGGTTCAGGAAGGTGGCTGGGTTCTCATCCGGAAGTTGGGTAATCTCCTGGAGTTTGTTAAAATTAACTGCTTTATGAGAGACAGCTTGAAGGCCTGCCAGGAGGCATTGGAGCATTTTATCTCTGCAGGCTCTCCCAGTCTGTCGGGACTGTGTATCAGGCTGGTACTCCCAGCCTGGGTTTTGCACCGGAACAGCATCCTCTCCAACAGGCATAGAGTTATCTGTTAGGTGGGTTTGGTCAGCATGTTCTCGGCAGCACTAAGGACTCTATCTTCTTCGTCTGGGAGGAGGGTAGAGGAGAGGATGACATCTATGTCATGCCAAGTTAAATCATAGGTCTGAGAAAGGTATTGGAACTCTTTGATATAAGTGGTAGTGTCATTTGAAAAAGAGCCTAAGCGTTTTTCAATTTGGGACAAATCAGCCAGGGAGAAGGGGGCATGGGCATGTACAATTTCTTCAGACCCAGCAACTTCACACAAGGGGCAAAGAAGTTGCTGGGAACGAGTGTGGTGGCTCACGGGGGAGGGAAGTGTGGGAGAGGTAGAGGAGGAGGTGGTGTCTGGGGAGGCAAGTGAAACAGGAGTATAGGGGGCTGTTGGGGTAAGGGGAAGGGAGGACAGCGCTACCTGGGGGAAAGGGGGTTGTGCTGCAGCATAAGGAGGGGGTCTGGGCAGTGGGGACAGGCTTTCCAGTGGGTCAGAAAAGGAGGAAGAGGAGACTTGGGTTGGTTTCTGAGGGGGAGGGAGGCGTGCGTTTGCGAGGTTTGGGGTTTTCACGGGCAAGGAGAATCTGGGTGGTTTACATTTCTTACACAATGAGGGTTGGGAGCGCAAACAAAAGAAGGCTTGGACATAGGGGACTTCCAGGCATTTGCCTGTGCATCGGCAAAAATTGTCTAATTCTGTAAGGATGTTAAAGTCAAAAGTCCCGTGCTCTGGCCAGTGCGAGCCATTGTCCAGTGTGTACTGGGGCCATGCCATGGTGGAGTAAAAGATGAGGCATTTGGGATGGATGTCCTGGTCTAGTAGCAAGGGCTTAAGGTTTGCTAATAAACTCCCCAGAGGTATTGTTGGCTCAATTTTGGAGTTTTGATTGCCCATAGGTTCTGAGTTTTTCAGGTAGGGTTCCTGGAACCCTATGCCAGTGGGACTGTTTTACACAGGTGGACGTCTCCACCTGACGTTAGACAGTCAAACGAAGAATGACCCTCCGAGGAATGACCCTCAAGGGAGATAGGATGTCAGGCGTCCCAAGCAACCAAACTCCCGGACTGTGAGGAGTTTCTGACATGGTACCACGATTTTTATGGGGTTCTGGAACCCTGTGCCAATGATGCAGAAAACTCCAGAACAAAACTCAGACCTTTGGGCAAGTCAACTTTCCAAAAATAATCACACAGGAAATATAAGAAGAGGAAAATAGTCACACTGGAAACACGTCCCAAGGACCAGTCAAATGCCTAGTTGTCCGCTCCCCTCTCAGGGATTTGAGTGAGTCTTTGGCTAAGGTGTCTCCATATAAATGCCGGAGTGGAGGGCAGAGCCACACCATTTCGCCGATCCGACTTCACACGGAAATCAACTGAGGGCCCACTCAGGCTCCGCGACCTAGATCTTGGAGCATCACAGAAACATTCACACAACCTCTCAGTCAGACACAGACAGATTACAACGAAACCAGTTCAAACCATCTGGTAGTAGGCACTGGTTCATCACCCAGAGCCAAAAAATTAAAATGGCCCACAGGATGGATGACAACAGAATACAAAATGTATGTCCTCTGGTGGGCATTGAGTAAAGGGTAAGATGTGACTTACTGGTGGTGGATGCAGGGGGCCCGAATTCCCTGGTCCGGAGGGAAGAGGGAGACGGGGAGTTAGAATTCCCTCAAGTTCTACTCCTCTTCCCGGGTGTCGGCACCAAATGTAATGCAGAGCTGCCTAGACACCAGGACACGGAGTTGTTTCAGAGAAGCAGTTTACTAGCAATCCCGGGCGAGGTTCTCATGCCCTAACATCAAGGCCAAGAGAAGTCGCACCCCCGGGAAGGGGGCATAGATTTTTATAGACACAGAGAGGACCTAATTGGGGACACCAAGGAAATGGCAGGGTCCTCTAAGGAAATGGCAGGGTCCAATTAGCTGTTAGCATGAGTCTGCCCTTAATTAGCCTGAGGGGGCTTCACAGGAGGAGGTTTGTCACTGCATGGACTTTCCAGCCTGGGTGGGTTTTGTCACTTCGGTTTTCTTATCAGGCTGTCTCATCGGGGCCTGACACTCGGAGGAAGCTGCCAACTGACATATTGGGGCTTGGGTTTGCTTCGGCCTAACAAGTACATCATTTGATTTCTTGTCTGCTGCCTTCCTGGGTGTTGATTGTGGGTCCAAATGAAACAAAACCCTTGGCAACTTGAATCTTTTCTCCATTTATTATTGTGTTGTTTATTGGTCGAGGTAAGGACTTTTATTTCGAGGTGTAATCTATCTGAAAGCTTTAGTCTTTGATCTTCATCTCTAAGTGCTTCAAGTCCTCTTCATTTTCAGCAAACGAGGTTGTGTAATCTGCACATGGCAGGTTATTAATGAGTCTTCCTCCAATCCTGATGTTGTAGTCTTCATCATATAATCCAGCTTCTCAGATTTTTTGCTGTTTGTAGAGATTGAATAAGTATGGTGAAAGGATTCAACCCTGATGCACACACCATTCTTGATTTTAAACCACACATTATCCCCTTGCTCTGTTCAAACAACTGTCTATGTGCTGATTCCACATGAGCACAAGGGTCCTGGAATTCCCCTGCAATTTCAGACTGCAGAACTTGGTAAAATCTTCACTTTCTTCTTCTTTGGCTTTAGTGTGTAAAGTTGAATAGTCATATTGCCTGGTCTTTCTTTAATGCCTATGGATATTATCCTATCACTGACAGGATTGTACTTCAGGATAGATCTTGAAATCTTCTTTCTGATGTTGACTGTGGTCTCTTCAGTTTGTCATTTCTGGCATAGTAAGTCATATTAGACTCAAAATGGCCAAAACCAGTCCATTTGATCTCGCTCATTCCCAGGACATTGATCTTTATGCATTCCACTTCATTTTTGATTCATACTTTGTACATTCAACATTTCTGATTATTAATGAGTGTTTGCAACTGTTTTTCTTCATTTTGAGTTGTGCCCCATCAGCAAACAGAAGTCCCGAAAGCTTTACTCCAACCATGTCATTGAGGTTGACTGTACTTTGAGGAGGCAGCTCTACCCAGTGGTATTTTGAATCCTTCCAGGCTGAGGGTCTCATTTCTTGCACTATTAGATCTATCAAAATAGATCACCACATCTTCTTCCTAGTCTGTCTTAGTCTGGAAGCACCAGTGAAACTCATCTACCGTAAGTGGCCCTGTGTGTTTGAAATACCAGTGGCATTGCTTCTTGAGGTACAGCAACATGCAAGGCATCACAGTATGTCAAACTGACAGAAGGGTGTTCCTCTGTCCATAGGTTCTTGTACATTTTTATGTGTACTCATTATAATTTATGCATTACCTCCTGCCAGTGTTTGATGTTCATACTATCCTTTTCCTGCTCAAGCTCTGGAAGCAAACTTTTCTCCAAGAAACCCTGGTTCTTTCTATTAGATCTGGACTGAAGGTATGGTTCTTGCTACTGAGTCCTCAATTTGGTAAGAGCTGTGAAATACATACATGTGAGTATACAGATAACAAAGACATATATTTATCGCTATCCCTATATAGATCTGTATGTATTTTAAAAACTACAAGATCATACCCTTCTCTCTGATTCCAGTCCAACACAATGGGTTCCTTTTAGTTTTTCCCTTTGTATGTTACTCTTTTCCCTTATAGTAATATTAATGTCTCTCATTATCCTTACTACATTATTGGCTTTAACAGAAAAAATACATAAAGTAGTTTTAGACTTAATACTTGCAGAAAGAAGTTTGACTATTCAGGTTTGCCAAGAGTTGCACAACAGCTGAGGGTTAAGACTGAGGGCAAGTGAGATCCAAGTGGTCACCTGGTGGGCTGTTGCTAAGCTCTTGAGGCATGATGTCAATTATCATGCAGTCCTGGCCCATAAAAGTCCAGTGATCAGAAGCTTAAGAAAGCTTCCTGGTTGGTGTGGAGGGTGGCATATACTGGGGACATGGAAATTCTGCTCTGGGGTCCTCTCAGACATCACCCCATGCATCTCTTCATTGGTATCTTTTTCCCCCCTCCTTATATTAATGCTGCTACCACATGGATGGCCTTTTTGTGAATACTGAGTTGTTTTAGGGAGTTACTAAGCTGAAATGTGGATCCTAAGGGGGCTAGGCACCCCTGATCTTGAGACTGGTGTTTTAAGAATGTTAGAGGAAACTCCTAGACTTGGGGCCAGCAAATCAGAAGTTGAAAATTGTCCAGACTTTCCAAATTGCAGCTGCTGTCTTCCTATTTGGTGTCCTTTTAACTTGTGAGGTCTTAGCGTTGGCCTGGGTGACTATAGTCAGAGGGAAAATCCTGTATGAATGGCTGATTTCAACATTGAACAGTGGCAGGAATCTGAGTTCCATTTGAAGCAGTTGGCATGTGAGGTAGGATTTCTCAGTCTCTGTGGCATGGATATTAAGAAGTGGAAGCGATGAAGCTCCATCAGACCCTAATGCAGATGTTTCAACTACTGTATTACATGATTGGTGGAATTTCAGTGAGGTCTGGAAATTCAGTTGAAGCAGACATGTCTGTGCACCTGTTGTGTATGTGAAAGGACTCAGTACATAATTTGTAATGAGTGAGTGAAAGTATAAATAAATACATTCAGTTAGAGGCATTCAGGCAAGGACAGCTTCAGTTTCTTGCCTGTCCTTACGAAAGTATCTCCTCCCACGGCTACATACTCTGCATCTCAGTGAAAAACTTGACCCTCTCCATCAGCTCTGGGGCCCTCCTTTCTTTTCTGATCCCTCCCACCGTCAATCATTTACCTCTGTCTGAGATCTTCAATATTTGTCCTTAGTATCAAATCTCTCTAAAGTAATTGGATGCTCTTCCGACTATATTTCTGCTCTTTTCATGATCTTCATGTTTAAGCTTCTTCGAAAAGATGCTGCAGCCTCCTATGTTCTTGGTTTCAGCCACCAACCCACTCAACTGCCACATGTCCACATGTCCAGCAGAGCTCTCTTTCCCAGACAAAAGCCCTAAGTATCAGATAATCATTACAATTGGCTCCAAAGAGTCTATCTTGTCATAATTATGTCTTTCAACCACTACTAGCATCAGAATGTTTCTTGCCAGCATCTAATTATATCATTCTCCGGCTTAACATCTCTATTTCTACCTCACCTGTCTAAAATGTATTTCCCTTTCTTAAGTTTTACATCAAGACTCCTGTAAAGCCACCACTTCCAGAAACCCTTCTGTCATCAGCCCAACTCCCTTTTTCTGTGCTGTCCTGCTCTTCTTCTTTGGCCTCTAGTCTACCTCTGGTTATGCTCTGTCTCACTCACTGTAGATAGAGTTTTTTGGAACAGAGCACATGCTTGCTTGTCTCTGCTGCTCTCTGTGTCTGCAACACAGAAGCCCTCAAACCCTTGAAGTAAAGAATGGACTCTTTACTTATGACACGTCCATTTCTTCTTGTATCACCATTGCAAAGAACAGGGCCTACCACAGAACAGGCAGTCTTTTAATCAATGTGGGATGAGTGGAATTAAAAAGATGATGATGAAATGGAATTTCTAGATGACTGGTAGATGGAGTGAGAGAAGAGTGGTCCTGCAGGTAACTGCTAGAGACCTTTCTCAGAAATAGAACCTGTCGTTTTTGTTTTCTTTCTTCCTTACACATGGTGCCCTTACCTGCACCACAAATCCAGAATAGTTTCAGACACATGGACCACTAGCTGGCTGTGCATCCAGCCTAGATCAGAGTAAAGGTTTAGAGCAGTCTTTTTGCATGAAGAGAATTAGGAGGACTCTGGGGGGTCCTTGTTGCTCATTGTGGTAGAATCTTATTGAGCAGCTGACCTTTGTTTTCTAAAAGCAAATAATTCAACATAGTAGGGCCTCTTTTTCTTTATATGCTACTTTCTTAGAGAAGACTTCCTTATGTAGAAATCTCCCCCATCAAACCTATATTTGCCTCCTAGGCAATCAGAATATAAATATAATCCCTTTTCCCTCTGGAACTCTTAACATGGTCAAATATTCTGACGTATCCTGTAGGCTATTGTCCCTATTTCTGTACCTGGAAAGCTTTGGCCTTCTGATCCCTCAGATTTGTTTCTATGCATTTTGTGGACAATGCTCTTGTTGGATTAAGGCCAGTATTCAAGATTAGGATGTGCTTTTTAAATAATACAATCAAACTAGTCCTACTGGTTTTCAGAACAGTATAGTTCTGTGGATACAGATCAAGCTAATGTGATCCAAAATGAAGCTGAATTTTTAATTTAACAAGTAAGTACACAGGTAAATGTCACTCTGGTATTCTTTGCTTTCAGCCAAGATCCATCTGACATCAGCAGTGATACCTCTCATTCTACATCCTCACCTTTATCTGACTTGAATTTCTGGCAGTTCCCTGTCTATGTACTACTGTAACTATTTTTGAATTATTTTAAGCAAAATTTTGCTTGCATGTGATATCATCAATGATATCATCTTTGCCTTTTAAATCAATTTTTAAAGTAATTGTGAGAATCCAGTAAGAATACAAGTGACAAGGTTGAGCAGGGCCTGGCATATTGGCAGCACTCACTAAGTGTCTGACCCTGGGTTCTCTAGAGAAGCAAAACCAGCAAAGCTTGTATATGAGGGAAAGTAATGTGACTGCACTGGAGACCATAGGCATTTGGGCCACTTCCTCATGCAACTTACTTGTGCCTTCACGTCCTGTTTGAGCCCGATCTCTTATATTCCACTTTAATTGAATGATGGAGTGCTGTTGTACATGTCCAACTTTATGACTCTGTGGGTCAGACAACACCCAGTACATGATGGGGAGCTCAGACCACATGGTGAATTAATGACCCCTGGTTAGGTGTTCAATATCTACTAAGGCCCAGTAACAAGCCAAAAGCTGTTTCTCAAAAGGAAAGTAGTTATCTGCAGAGGATGGCAGGGCTTTGCTCCAAAATCCTAAGGGTCTGCACTGTGATTCACCAATAGGGGCCTGCCAAAGACTCCAAACAGCTTCTCTATCTACCACTGACACTTCACCATTAAATCAGCTGGGTCATACGACCCAAGTGGCAGAGCTGAATCTGTTACAGAGCCTTCTCTTGTTCTGGGGCCTACTCAGAAGTAGCAGCTTTTTGAGTCACTTGATAAATATGCTGAAGTAACACACCCAAATGATAAATATGTTTCCTCCAGGATCCAAAGAGACCCAGCAGGCATTATGCCTCCTTTTTAGTTGTGGAAATAAATAAATGCAATAACTTATTCTTCTCTTTAGTAGCAGTGTCTCAACATGCCCCACACACTTTGTTGTTGTTGTTGTTGTTGTTATATGCCGTCGAGTCGGCCCCGACTCATAGCGACCCTTCCTTGGGTTTCCGAGGCAGTATCACTATGGAAGTAGAATTGCCCAACCTTCCTTCCGAGGAGTGGCTGGTGGGTTTGAACCGCCAGCCTTCTGGTTAGCAGTCAAGTGCCTTAGCCACTATGTTACCAGAGCTCCTCTAGACCCCTAGAAATTTCACTGAGATGGAAGGCATGTGAATTTTTGTCAGGTTAATTTCCCATCCTCTAGCACCCAAATGCCTTACTGGTAAGTCTGTCATTGATACGTCTTCCTTATTAGGCCCAATCAGCATAATGTTATCAATGTAATGGACCAGTGTAGCACTCTCTAGAAGGAAAAGGCAGTCAAAGCCCCTGCAGACTAAATTATGACAGTGTTGCAGAGTTGATATATCCCTGAGGTAGGACAGTGAAAGTGTGTTGTTTGCCTTGCCAGGTGATGGCAAACTGCTTTCTATGGGTTTAATCTGATAAATCTACTTTTGTTGTTGTTATGTGCTGTTGAGTTGGAACTGAATCATAGAGACCCCTCCTTGGGTTTCCAAGTTGGTATCACGATAGAAGTGGATTGCCCAACCTTCCTTCTGAGGAGTGGCCGGAGCGTTAGAACCACCAGCCTTCTGGTTAGCAGTCAAATGCCTTAGGCACTACACCACCAGAGCTCCTCAAAATAATGTAGGCATCACACAAAAATAGTTTGTTTGCAATTCATGAAACTAGACAGGGAATTTGTGGGGACTGAGTGGGGGTGCCTGGGAACTATTTTCCTTACTGAGAAATGCTTAGACATAAGCTGAAGGATCTTTGAATACAATACTCTAAATTACATTCCATGGAGAATTTACAGATTTTCAATTATTCATTCTAGAGAGACTATCCTGGCCTTGCCTCAATGCTCAATGACAGAAGTCAATGTTCTCACAAGTAGCCCATTGCATTACTGTGCTGTTGTTGTTAAGTGCCGTCGAGTCATCTCTGACTCATAGCAACTTTATGTACAACCCAATGAAACACTACCTGGTCCTCTGCCAGCTTCATGATCCCTGCTATACCTGAACTCATCATTGCGGCCACTGTGTCAATCCATCTCATTGACAGCCTTCCCCTTTTCTGTTGACCCTCCACTTTACCAAGCATGATATCCTTCTCCAGA
>NW_006922831.1:91011-91585 GCF_000298275.1 Orycteropus afer afer | reverse complement strand
CCACCAGTCGCGTATCTCCGAGCCGCCTGTATTGTCAGGGTCACTCAGTTCGCTGTCAAACCGCAGCTCCGTAGGTCTCCCTTTTTTTGGTGTTTTCATGCAAACTCTCCTGCCAGTTGGGATCCAGTCCAATTCTGCATCCTTTCCCCCAAGGCCCAGGGGTCCAAGATCATCCTCTGCGTCCGCGTCAACCGGCCTCCCCCCTCCCTGCCGAAGAGGGTCTGCACAATCCCTCTGCCCAGTCCGCCATCCTGCCCCACCTCCCCCCATAGCATTTTCAATCAACCCTTATGCATATGAGAGCTGGACACTGAATAATGAGACCAAAGAAGAGTTGATGCTTTTGAGCTGTAGTGTTGGAAAAGAATGCTAAGAGTACCAAGGACTGCTAAAAGGACTTAACCAATCTGTCCTGGAAGAAGTGCAGCCGGAATGCTCCTTGGAAGCAAGAATGGCCTGACTTCATCTCATATATATTAGTCATGTTGTCAGAAGGAACCATTCCCTGGAGAAGGACATCATGCTTGGTAAAGTGGAGGGACAACAAAAAAGGGGACGGCCTTCAATGAGATGG
>NW_006922831.1:85351-86592 GCF_000298275.1 Orycteropus afer afer | reverse complement strand
TAAAGTTGTCCACCTGGGTATTTCTGTTGGGAGTGGCACAAAACAATGTTCTGGGAGGTTCCCACTCTCTCTCTGGTGCTTAGAGTTCTGATGCTATGATTGGCTAGTTTGACCACCCTGCCGGGCTCAAAAGGAGGCCTCCTAGAGGCAGAACTCTCTCTGACTGCTGGCTGAGGAAGACGTGCTGCTGAAGGAGACCTGGGCTCCTGAGACATACGTTGCTGGGAAAGAGACACAAGAGACACACATTGCTGAGTGAGACACCGAGGGACCAGCACTTCTGTGAAAGAGACTGTGAGAGACTGTTTCCTGAGGGACGGTGGGCTGGGAGAGAGACTGAGTGTTTTTTCTTGAATGTAAATTGTAGTCTGGTACTTCCCTAATAAACCTCATAATCTGTGAGTTCTGTGTGGCCACTGCAACGAATTATTGAACCCAGGAGAGAGGTGGTGGGTGCTTTGGGAAGAACAGTTGGAGAAAGGACTAGAGGGAGGTAGCATGTCTCGCCTGGCAGGAATAGGCCTTGGGCTATTGATGGTGATTCTGTCTTCCTCTTGTGGAATTAGAGGAGGTCAGAACATGTGGCCTCCTTGCCCTTTTTACACCCACAGAGCAGAAAGTTGGATGCCATTGCACAGGCATCCTGGTGGAGTGGGTTGCCTTCAGGCATTAATTGGTAAAAGAGATTGGCATGAAATGGAATAGCTGGTTGGCTGGCCCACAGAGCAAGAAACCTGAGTGCTTTTGGGGCAGAAAGATTTCTGGCAGAGTGGGTTGCTTTTGGGATTAATTGGCAGAAATGGAGAGACCAAAGAAACAGGAAGCAAAGCTGCCTCAGTCTCAAAGGGTAGGGCCATGGCCTCAGATCTGGGGGTGTAACTACCATAGCCCCCCAAGTTTCAAAGAGTTAGGCCTTCACCAACTTGGTTCTGGAGCATGGGGCTGCTCGTTCATGTGGACCAGTGGGATAGAGCCATAGCTGCTGCCCAAGAGAGAGGGGAAAGGGCTACCATGCCCACGAGGTAGAGGAATAGGCCAAGGGAGTGAGGCTGCCACTCAGAGAGTAGGAGATTAGAGCCACCCAATGAAGATCTGTACAGGTGCCAAGTTGACAAGAGGTGGAATTGTGGTAGTTCAGTTTGTGTGTCAACTTGGCTGGGCTTGGTTGAGTGGCTGGGCAGCTGGATGTAGTATTCCCCATGATGAGACTGGTAATCAATTCCATGGTGGAATCTATTGTG
>NW_006922831.1:82403-84706 GCF_000298275.1 Orycteropus afer afer | reverse complement strand
GGGGTCAATATGAGTCAGAGCTGACTAGATGGCACCTAAGAACAAGAACAGGTTCAGGACACTGAGAGTCACTCACTCCTTAAATCAAGCACTCAGGAAGTGTCACTGGCTTCACCCTAGTCCAGGCCCTGTATGGGGCTGCCTCACAGTTGAAATGAAACCAGGGAGAATGGCAGAGGAAAGAGTTTGTTTCTGGGCTGCACAGAACACAGGGGACAGGAGGGCACAGACACAGACTGAACCACTGGCAAATGACAGAGGACCCCAAGGGGAACAGGCTCATCTGGACTGTCTGGAACCCCAGAGAAACTGCACCCCAACTCATTGGGCTGGTATCATCCACTCATACCAGTGGAACTATATATTGATAAATACTTGACTCAGCTGAGCACCTTCAGGAGGTCAAAGCCCTACAGCAAGAGCTGAACAACACTGACTAGTAAGCCAGGGAGAGAGTCCTGCACTCACAGGTCTAAACAGTAGATAACAAAGTGATAGTTATGTTTGTGTGTCCACTTGCCTGGGCCAGGATTTTAATTAACAGTTATGATGTAATTGTCACCCATGATGAGATCTGATATAATGCAATCACCTCCCTGAAGAGATCTGCTGTGAGTGATCAGTTGAAAGGGAGTTTCCTTTGGGGTGTGGCCTGCTTCCAGAGTATATGGCAAAGCTCTAAGAAAGGTCTCTGGGTTTTTGCTTGGGATCCTGCATCTGGACCTTCATCATCTGGACTTGAACCAGGGGCCTGCCATACTGCACGCCAATCTTGGGATTGTTTCCTTTGCAGCTTGCAAACCAACAGCCTCTCATTTCATCTGCCAATCCTGGGTTCATCAGCCTCGAAGTGAGTGGCTTGCTGTATTGCCTGCCAATCCTGGGTTCATCAGCCGCGAAGTGAGTGGCTTGCTGTATTGCCTGCCGATCCTGTGTCCATCAGCCCCTGCACGTTCATTAATAAGAAGCAGCTTCCAGGTTGACAGATGACCCACAGACATGGGACTTCCTGGGTTCGTAACTGAGTCATTTCTTTGAGATAAATTTCTCTATCTATATATATAGCCCCCCTCCCCTATTAGTTTTCCTTCTCTAGAGAACCCAGCCTAAGACATTTGGTACTGAGGGTGGTTCTAGAGAAACAAAAACATAAGGATGAATTTTCCAAATTGGTTCACAAGTTTCATTAGTTGAAAAGGTGCTGATGACTGTGCCTCCATTCATAGAGGGCACTGCTAATCTGTGGTGTGAAGTGGCAATATACATACACAAAATAGCACCAACAATAACAGATCAAGTATTAATGAGAAGTGATACTTTTCTGCCATTTTGTCATAATGAGGAGTACAAGGAAGCCAGCTGGTTGGTCCTACTTACACTAGACAAGGTTGAGAAAGAGCACAATGAGCTCAGGGTTTAGGAGTTACAGTTCAAGTGCCATATAAGAGACCTCAATGTTTCCACTTGTGCCCTGAAAGAAAGCCTTATTTCTTGTAGTAACAGCTGGTATTGCTGAAAACCAAACCCAGAGTCTTATCATAAGAGGGGCTGAATTACAATGCCAATTTATTTGCCAGCCTTGAATGGTGATGGAGTTAAAGTGAGGGCATTGATTGGGAAGCAATGGGATCCTGAAATTTGGGATAGGGACATAATGGGTAGATAATCAAGAAACTGGGGACATTGAGCCCCTAAATTCTGCTGAATCACTCCTGCTAGCACAACTAGTCATCTTACTCCCATATGATGAGACTAACCCAGCTATGCCTGCTGAGTCACTGTCTGGAAGATACCACTTGAGATGGTGCCTGGTGCACTGTCTGGGGCAGGTCCCTTACAAGACATTGCTGAATGTTCCCAGGAACCCCCACCACTCATTGTTGCTTCTAGCGCTATAAACAGACTCAAGTTCCAGTCAACCTCCAAAGGTGAAGTTCAAAGTGGGACTCAGGAACCAGAACACCACCCTTCAAAGAACTGCTTGATTTTTCCAATATGTACAAGCAGAAACCTGGAAAACATGTGCAGGAATGGTTATTAAGGGTGTGGAGTAATTGTGCAAGGAACAAAGTTGGATCAGTCTGAGTTTATTGATTAGGCCCACTAAGCACATATTCGCCATTCAATGTTTCAGCTCAAGAAGTTAAGAAATGATGTAATAGTTTATTTATTAGGTTTACTAAAGCATGTATTATGTGGTGGCTTACACTAAGTCAACTTGAAGTACCAGACTTGCCTTGGTATACTATAGAAGAAGGTATCCAGAGGCTTAGGGAAATTGGAATGTTAAAGTAGATTTAGGC
>NW_006922831.1:51833-52348 GCF_000298275.1 Orycteropus afer afer | reverse complement strand
ACATTAACCATTTCAGGAGGTAGCATACGATCGGGAACGTTCTACTGACGGAGGAAGTCCAAGCTCCACTGAGGGAATTACCTAAAAGCAAGATTCCAGAACTTCACAGAATATCGATTGAGATATTCCAACAAATGGATGCAATACTGGAAGCGCCTGTCTATGCCAAGAAGTCTGGAAGAAAGCTGTCTGGCCAACAGACTGGGAGAGATTCACAGTTTTGCCCATTCCAAAGAAAAGTGATCCAACAACATGCAGAAATTATCAAACAATATAATTAATATAACATTCAAGTAACATATTGAAGGTAATTCAATAATGGTTACAGCAGTACATCAATAGGAAACTGCCAGAAATTCAGGTCACATTCAGAACATGGAACAAGCTGTATCACTACTGATGTCAAATAGATCTTGGCTGAAAGCAAAGAACACCAGAAAGAGGCTTACCAGTGTTTTATTGATTATGCAAAGATATTCATCTGGGTGGATCACATTGCTGTTGTCGTTAGGTTC
>NW_006922831.1:48963-50251 GCF_000298275.1 Orycteropus afer afer | reverse complement strand
TAATCCATACTGCAGACTGTAGTCTTCAATCTTCATCAGTCAGTGCTTCAACTCATCCTCACTTACAGCAAGCAAAGTTGCGTCATCAGTATATCGCAGGTTGTAAATGAGTCTTCCTCCAATCCTGATGCCACACTCTTCTTCATATAGTCCAACTTCTCAAATTATTTGCTCAGAATACAGATTGAATAAGTATGGTGAAAGGAAACAATTCCAACACACTCCCTTCTTGATTTCAAACTATCAGTCTTCCCTTATTCTGTTTGAACAACAGCCTCCTGGTCTATGTACAGGTTTCTCATGGGCACAATTAAGTGTATTCCCACTCTTCTCATAGTTATCCATAATTTGCTATGACCCACACTACTGAATGCTCTTTTATAGTCAATGAAACACAAGTAAACATCATCCTGGTATTCTTTGCTTTCAGCCAAGAGCCACCTGACATCAGCAATGATATCTCTTGTTCCACGGCCTCTTTTAAAGCCAGTGTGCATTTCTGAAAGCTCTGTCAATATACTGCTGCAACCGTTTTTGAATTATCTTCAGCATGATTTTACTTGCATGTGATATTAATGATATTGTTGGATAATTTCCACATTCTGTGGGATCATCTTTCTTTGTAATGGGTACAAATACGGTTCTCTTCCAGTCACCTGGCCAGGTAGCTGTCTTCCAAATCTCTTGGCATAGCCAAGTGAGTGCCTCCACTGTGGCATCCATGTTGAAACATCTCAATGGGTATTCATTAGTTCCTGGACCCTTGTGTTTTGCCATTTCCTTCAGTGCAGCTTCGACTTCTTCCTTCAATACCACAGGTTCTTAAAAAAAAAAAAATGGATGAACATTGACCGATTCTTTTTGGTACAGTGACTCTGTGTATTACTTCTATCTTCTTTTGATACTTCCTGCACCATTAAATATTTTGCCCATAGAATCTTTCAATATTGCAACTCAAGGCTTGAATCTTTTCTTCAGCCCTTTCAGCTTGAGAAATGCTGTGTTCTTCCCATTTGGTTTGTAACTCCAGGTCTTTGCATATTTCATTACAATAACTTAACTCTGTATTCTCAACCTGCTCTTTGAAATATTTTGTTTAGCTCTTTTATCTTGTCATTTCTTCTATTTGTTTTAGCTACTCTTCGTTCAAGGGCAAGTTTGAGAGTCTCTTCTGACATCCATTTTGGTCTTTTCTTCCTTTCCTGTCTTTTTAATGACCTTATGCTTCCTTCATGTATGATGTTCTTGGTATCATCCTACAATTCTGGTTTTCGATCATTGGTGTTCA
>NW_006922831.1:45065-46483 GCF_000298275.1 Orycteropus afer afer | reverse complement strand
TGGAAGGTGGGAGCTCTGGTGGAATAGTGCCTAAGGCATCTGACTGCTAACCAGAAGGCTGGCAGTTCATACACACCAGCCACTCCTTGGAAGGAAGACTACTTCCATAGAGATACAACCTCAGAAACCCAAGGAGGAGTCTCATGTTTCTACAAGTGTATTTGTATGTTCTGTAAGAATTGCCAGGTGTATAGTAGAGCTGACAAGGGACAAGGTTGCAGTCACTCCTTGGGTACACCCAGGTACCCAGAGGGAGTAAATAGTTGAACCTGTGGGCTCAGGACCATAGTCGCAGGGGACATCAAGCTCAAATGGCATAACACACTACACAAAACGCTGTTCCACCACCTACTTTGGCGAGTAGTGACTGGGATCTTAAAAGCTTGCAAGCAGCCATCTAGATGTAACAATGGGTCTCTTCTCGTTCGCAGCAAAGAAGAATGAAGAAAATCAAAGATTTATGGAAACAATCAGTCCAGTAGACTGGCAGAGCATGTGATCCTCAGTCAGTACGGCTATGAGACCAGAAGAACTAGATGGTGCCCAACTACTACTACTGTCAACCACTTGGAGGGGATCTATGTAGGAGATACTGGATAGAGTGGGAGAACAATGTGGAACAAAACTCAAAATCAATTGAAAAAAAAAAAAGCGGACCAGGTTTGCTGGTCTGATGGAGCCTGGTGGAACCATTGAGACTATGGCCCCCAGCTGCCCTTCAGGTCTGGAATTGATCCACTTCTGTGCCTTCCAGCCAAACAAAAGACAGGCATGTGAGATGAACATTTACACTAGGTAGATACACTCCTTGGAGAGAACAATCATGGGAGAATAGAAAGGCTATGTATGCACAGGGAGACAGTTCAGGGGGCAGGAGTGCATGAAGGGAAGGACACAGGAAAGAGGTAACTATGGGGAAGAGGTGGGAGAGGAGTTGTTGCGTTGTGGTAAATTGCAGTCAGTGTCACGAGACAAAGTGTATATGAGCTGCTGTATGGAATGTGAATTTTCTCTGTAAACTTTCACCCAAATCACGATTAAAAAAAAAAAATTACATACATTCTGAAAAATACATTTCCCATTAAAGCAGGCAGAAAGCAATGGTACTCATTATTCCATTCCTACGCAACATTATCCTAAAGATGAACGCTGATACATACCAAAAACAAAAAAGAAAGAAAAAAGGTAAAGAAAGAATGTTCACGTACATTCACGTAATAGATTAAATAATTGTACGTGTAGATCTCCAAAAGATGGTACAGGTGATGAGACAGCTGAGAGCTTTCAGCAAGCATTCGTAATGACCAATGGAAACACAAACAGCTCTGGAAAAGCCCCCCAGGCTTATAAAGGTGACTCTTGACACAGTAAGCAATGCAGGGCAGAGACCAGAAGCACACAGACTTTTCAGTATGTGG
>NW_006922831.1:42392-44015 GCF_000298275.1 Orycteropus afer afer | reverse complement strand
CCAGGCCTGGCCAAGTTGACACATGACCTTAACCACCACAGTATTCAAGAGTGAGACATAAGGGAAGAGACCCACATATCCATCTCTATCACAATTGACAATGACTCATCAAAGGCAGCAGCTCATATATGGGGGAAACGCTGAGTGACAGAGTGGGAGAGAGAGCCCGAAGTGTGTCAAGAAGATGAATTCAGAGAGACAAGAAACCCACACCAGGGTAGCGTGTAGAGCCTGTCACAAACGCACAAGAGTACAGGAGCCACAGAATGGAGTCAAAATCGGGCACCAGTCCACACTCTTTACAAGCTCAGAAATTTATTAGATAGGAAGATGGAATAAATAAAATCCCTAGGCATCCCTTGTGGAAGGAAAAGTTAAGCAATGCATCAGTATTTCCCAGGAACCTGAACACGGCCACGGTCTGTAACGCAGCCATGCTCCTCACCGTGGAGTTTTGTGCCTGGGCGAGAGCAGCAACACTGACAAGGCAGAAGGACACCTGACCCACCCAATCCTGGTGCTCCCCAGCAGCCAGCTGGTGGCGCCCACACCGGGAGCACAGAGGCACAGGCCCACGGTGCACGACAAGTCACTGAAGGACCAGAGAAGGGGACCTGGATTTACAGAGAGCACGAAAGGAACAAAGCTAAACAACACAGACTTCACAGACTAAGTCCTGGGTGATAAAGCTAGGAAAAGAGAACACTGTCACTTCCAATTCCAGGGCTCAGGGGTGCCTCTCCCGGGGGTCTCTATTTTAAGGCATGGGCTGAGGCAGATGGGCCCAGGGCTTGGGCGCTGCTTTTCACTTAGGGGTGGTTCTATATTAAGGCCAGGACGGGGCTGGGTGGGTGTGGAGCCTGCAGGCTGCTTATCACTTGGGGACAGCTCTATTTTAAGGCCAGGGCCTGAGGTAGGCAGGCCCAGGGTTAGGGGCTGCTTTTCGCTTTGGGGCAGCACTACTTTAAGGCCAGGGCTTGAGGGAGGTGAGTGCAGGGCGCAGGGGGTGCTTTTCGCTTTGGGGTGGCTCTAGCTGAAGGCTTGGGCCCGAGGTAGGCAAGTGCGGGACTCAGCGACTGCTTTCGCTTGGGGGTGACTCTATTTTAAGGCTGGGGCCTAAGGTAGGTGGGTGCAAAGGGGTTAGGGACGAGTAAGGGAGATGAATTTCTCTGTCAGTTTGTTGTCCTGTGGTGGCTGATGTTTTGCTGTGAGGCTGGGGGCTATGCCACCAGTATTGCAAATGCCAGCAGGGTTACTCATGGTAGACAGGTTTAAGCAGAGCTTCTGGGTTAAGACAGACTCAGAAGAACAAAGAGGCTGTCCACTTCTCAAACAATTGGCCAGGGAAAACTTTATTAATATCAGTGAAACTCTTATATATTACTGGAAAACTTTATGAATAGCCCTGAAACACTGTCCAACAAAGTGCCAGAAGATGAGCCCATATCAGGTCCGAAGGCACTCAAAGTATGACTGGGGAAGAGTCGACTCCTCAGAGTAGAGACGACCTTAAGAATACAGACAGAGTAAAGCTTTTGGGACCCCACTGGCTGATGTAGCATGACTCAAAGTGAGTAGAAACAGATGCAAACATCCATTAATAATCGGAACATGGAATGTACA
>NW_006922831.1:8074-9253 GCF_000298275.1 Orycteropus afer afer | reverse complement strand
GAGTGCCTTCGGACCTGATATGGGCTCATCTTCTGGCACTTTGTTGGACAGTGTTTCAGGGCTATTCGTAAAGTTTTCCAGTAATATATAAGAGTTTCACTGATATTCATAAAGTTTTCCCTGGCCAATTGTTTGAGAAGTGGGTGGCCTCTTTGTTCTGAGTCTGTCTTAACCCAGAAGCTCTGCTTAAACCTGTCTACCATGAGTAAGCCTGCTGGCATTTGCAACACCGGTGGCATAGCCCCCAGCCTCACAGCAACACGTCAGCCACCACAGGACAACAAACTGACAGAGAAGTTCATCTCCCTTACTCGTCCCTGACCCCTTTGCACCCACCTACCTCAGGCCCCAGCCTTAAAATAGAGCCACCCCCCAACGAAAGCAGCCGCTGAGCCCCGCACTTGCGTACCTCGGGCCCTAGCCTTCAACTAGAGCCACCCCAAAGCGAAAAGCACCCCCTGGGCCCTGCACCCACCTCCCTCAGGCCCTGGCCTCAAAGTAGTCCTGCCTCAAAGCGAAAAGTAGCCCCTAACCCTGGGCCTGCCTACCTCAGGTCCTGGCCTTAAAATAGAGCTGTCCCCAAGTGATAAGCAGCCTGCAGGCTCCAAGCCCACCCAGCCCCGTCCTGGCCGTAATATAGAACCGCCCCCAAGTGAAAAGCAGTGCCCAAGCCCTGGGCCCATCTGCCTCAGCCCTGGCCTTAAAATAGAGCCCCCCAGGAGAGGCACCCCAGATCCCTGGAATTGGAAAAGACAGTGTTCTCTTTTCCTAGCTTTATCACCCAGGACTTAGTCTGTGAAGTCTGAGTTGTTTAGATTTGTTCCTTTCGTGCTCTCTGTAAATCCAGGTCCCCCTCTCTGGTCCTTCAGTGACTTGTCGTGCACCGTGGGCCTGTGCCTCTGTGCTCCTGGGTGTGGGCGCCACCAGCTGGCTGCTGGGGAGCACCAGGATTGGGTGGGTCAGGTGTCCTTCTGCCTTGTCAGTGTTGCTGCTCTCGCCCAGGCACGAAACTCCAGGTGAGGAGCATGGCTGCGTTACAGACCGTGGCCGTGTTCAGGTTCCTGGGAAATACTGATGCATTGCTTAACTTTTCCTTCCACAAGGGATGCCTAGGGATTTTTTTATTCCATCTTCCGATCTAATAAATTTCTGAGCTTGTAAAGAGTGTGGACTGGTGCC
>NW_006922831.1:4823-7329 GCF_000298275.1 Orycteropus afer afer | reverse complement strand
TAAGAGCGGCACTGGGTAACCCAACAACTATTTTTTCTCTGTTCTGATGTATTAAGATCATTTGCTTGTAACTTCTGAAAGTATCATAATTTTACTGATTTGTTTTTAAAATAATCCACCTGGGATTGGCTGTTTACTTATGGAGCACGTAGGAATAGATTCATTATTCCAATCAGATGGTTAGTTGATTCTCTTTTAAAAAGCTAGTTGTTGTAGACTCAGTTTTGAGTCATGGCACCCCAATGTGTTTCAGAGTAGAACTGCACTCTAGGGTTCTCGGTGGCTGGTGTATTGGAAGTAGATCTCCAGACCTTTCTTCAGAGATGCCTGTAGGTGAGGTCAAGCCCCCAGCCTTTTAGTTGCAGCAGAGTGCTTAGCCCTTTGCACCACTCAGAGACCCCATTTGGTTGACAGTCTCCCACATACTGAAAAGTCTGTGTGCTTCTGGTCTCTGCCCTGCATTGCTTATTGTGTCAAGGGTCCCCTTTATAAGCCTGGGGGGCTTTTCCAGAGCTGTTTGTGTTTCCATTGGTCGTTATGAATGCTTGCTGAAAGCTCTCAGCTGTCTCATCACCTGTACCACCTTTTGGGGATCTACACATACAATTATTTAATCTATTACGTGAATGTACGTGAACATTCTTTCTTTACCTTTTTTCTTTCTTTTTTGTTTTTGGCATGTATCAGCGTTCATCTTTAGGATAATGTTGCATAGGAATGGAATAATGAGTACCATTGCTTTCTGCCTGCTTTTATGGGAAATGTATTTTTCAGAATGTATGTTTTTTTTATTATTATTATTTTTTTTATCATGATTTGGGTGAAAGTTTACAGAAAAAATTCACATTCCATACAGCAGCTTATATACACTTTGTCTCGTGACACTGATTGCAATTTACCACAATGCAACAACTCCTCTGCCACCTCTTCCCCATAGTTACCTCTTTCCTGTGTCCTTCCCTTAATGCACTCTTGCCCCCTGAACTGTCTCCCTGTGCATACATAGCCTTTCTATTCTCCCATGATTGTTCTCTCCAAGGAGTGTATCAACCTAGTGTAAATGTTCATCTCACATGCCTGTCTTTTGTTTGGCTGGAAGGCACAGGTGTGGTTCAATTCCAGACCAGAAGGTCAGCTAGGGGCCATAGTCTCAATGGTTCCACCAGGCTCCATCAGACCAGCAAACCTGGTCCCTTTTTTTTTCTTTTTTCTAATTGATTTTGAGTTTTGTTCCACATTGTTCTCCCACTCTATCCAGTATCTCCTACATAGATCCCCTTCCAAGTGGTTGACAGTAGTAGTAGCTGGGCACCATCTAGTTCTTCTGGTCTCATAGTCGTACTGACTGAGGATCACATGGTCTGCCGGTCTATTGGACTAATTGTTTCCGTGAATCTTTGGTTTTCTTCATTCTTTTTTCCTCCAAACAAGAAGAGACCCATTGTTGCATCTAGATAGCTGCTTGCAAGCTTTTAAGATCCCAGTCACTACTCGCCCAAGTAGGAGGTGGAACAGTGTTTTGTATAGTGTGTTATGCCATTTGAGCTTGATGTCCCCTGCGACTATGGTCCTGAGCCCACAGGTTCAACTATTCACTCCCTCTGGGTTGCTGGGTGTATCCAAGGAGTGACTGCAACCTTGTCCCTTGTCAGCTCTACTATACACCTGGTAATTCTTACACAACATACAAATACACTTGTAGAAACATTCTTTGCCAACCCTAGGAATTTATGTCTTTTGAGGTAGATGTTTTATTTATGCCCATTGTCACATTTTTACGTATTTTTTTCCCATTTCTGAATGTGAGAGATGTTTCTGACATAGATGCAGAAAAGTTTGTACTAGATATACAGTTAAGTGACATACAAGATGGACGTCCATGTCACAGACAAAGATCACTCCAGACATATGCCCTCCAAGAGCTCTGTTTTCAGTCATAATCTTCACTCTATCCTGTTGGTGTACACAGTATCTCAACATTTATGATGATGATTTTATTGCTTTTCTTTATACTTTTATCAAATGTTGTTGTTTGGTGCTGTAGAGTTGGTTTCAATTCACAGCGACCCCGTGTAACAGAACGAAACACTGCCTGGTCCTGCACCCGCCTCACGTTGTTGCTGTGCTTGGGCCTACTGTTGCAGCTCCTGTGTCAGTGTGTCTCATCGAGGGTCTTCCTCTTTTTCTCTGACTTCTGCTTTCCCAAGCATGACGTCCTTCTCTGGGGCCTGGTCCCTTCTCACAGCATGACCAAAGTATGTGAGACGAAAACTTGCCATTCTCACTTCTAAGGAGCATTCTGGCTGTACTCCTTCCATTATAAAACTCAAAAAAACGGAACTCACTGCCATTGAGGTGATTCAACTCATAGTGACTCCTCCTTGGGTTTCTGAGGTTGTATCTCTATGGAATAGTCTTCCTTCCAAGGAGTGGCTGGTGTGTATGAACTGCCAGCCTTCTGGTTAGCAGTCAGATGCCTTAGGCACTATTCCACCAGAGCTCCCAC
>NW_006922831.1:3810-4278 GCF_000298275.1 Orycteropus afer afer | reverse complement strand
TCCAAGAAAAACTGAAATGAGTCCAAGAGAGCCAAAATATAACTTTGAGTATATCCCACCTGAATTTTGAGACCATCTGAAGAACAGATTTGATGAACACCAGTGACCAAAGACCATTGAGTTGTGGGATGGCATCAAGAACATCACACATGAAAGGTGAGAGTCATTAAAAAGACAAGAAAGGAAGAAAAGACCAAAATGATGCCAGATGAGACTCTGAAACTTGTTCTTGAACGAGGAGAGTAGCTAAACTTAATGGAAGAAATGGTGAAATAAAAGAGCTGAACAGGAGATTTCAAAGGGCAACTCAAGAAGACAGAGTGAAGTATCATAATGAAATGTGCAAAGACCTGGAGTTAGAAACCCAAAAGGGAGGAACACGCTCAGCATTTCTCAAGCTGAAAGAACTGAAGAAAAAAGTCAAGCCTCAAGTAACAATATTGAAGAATTCTGTGGGCAGAATTCTTT
>NW_006922831.1:0-643 GCF_000298275.1 Orycteropus afer afer | reverse complement strand
GGAAGAAGTCGAAGCTGCACTGAAGGAAATGGCAAAACACAAGGCTCCAGGAACTAATGAATACCCATTGAGATGTTTCAACATGGATGCCACAGGGGAGGCACTCACTTGGCTATGCCAAGAGATTTGGAAGACAGCTACCTGGCCAGGTGACTGGAAGAGAACCATATTTGTACCCATTACAAAGAAAGATGATCCCACAGAATGTGGAAATTATCCAACAATATCATTAATATCACATGCAAATAAAATCATGCTGAAGAAAATTCAAAAACGGTTGCAGCAGTATATTGACAGAGCTTTCAGAAATGCATACTGGCTTTAAAAGAGGCCGTGGAACAAGAGATATCATTGCTGATGTCAGGTGGCTCTTGGCTGAAAGCAAAGAATACCAGGAAGTTGTTTACTTGTGTTTCATTGACTATGCAAGAGCATTCAGTAGTGTGGGTCATAGCAAATTATGGATAACTTTGAGAAGAATGGGAATACACTTAATTGTGCCCATGAGAAACCTGTACATAGACCAGGAGGCTGTTGTTCAAACAGATTAAGGGAACACTGATGGTTTGAAATCAAGAAGGGAGTGTGTTGGAATTGTTTCCTTTCACCATACTTATTCAATCTGTATTCTGAGCAAATAATC
>NW_006922830.1:201609-202134 GCF_000298275.1 Orycteropus afer afer | reverse complement strand
AGTCTTTAGTATGATTACACCTCAACATAAAGAAAACCAAAATCCTCACAACTGGACCAATGAGCAATATCATTGTAAATGAAGAAAAGATTGAAATTATCACAGAATTCATTTTACTTGGATCCACAATCAAAATTCAGGAAAGCAGGAGTCAAGAAATCAGGTGTCATATTTCACTGGGCAAATCTGTAAAACATCTATTTGAAATGTTAAGGAGTGAAGATGTGCCTTTGAAGAGTAAAGTATGCGTAATCCATGACAAGACATTTTTAACCACCTCATATTCATGGGAAAGTTTTACAATGAGTAAGGAAGACTGAAGAAGAGTTGATGCCTTTGAATTGTAGGGTTGGTGAAGAATACTGAAAATACTGTGGCCTGCTAGAAGAATGAACAAATGCTCCTAGGATGTGAGAATGGCCAGACTTCATCTCACTTAATTTTTGTCCTGTTGTCAGAAGAGATCAATCCCCGGAGAAGGATATCATGCTTTGTAAAGCAGAAGGTCAGAAAAAAAGAAGACAG
>NW_006922830.1:200680-201188 GCF_000298275.1 Orycteropus afer afer | reverse complement strand
TCCTCTATTTGCTAATCCTCTTTGATCATTTGAAATTAGATCATTTCCAATTAGCTCAAACCAGTCTTGTATGATACAAGCTATTGGTCTCATTTTATACACATGGACATTAAGAAAAGACATTCATGCTTTCTTCTATGTTGTTTTTGCATTTGCAGATCCCTCTCTTCATTGTTCTTTGTAAATTTAAAATGTCATAATCTCAGAACAGAAATTAGTAGGTTGATTCACTTATTTGTTTTTAACATGAAAAGTTCAACTGATACTTGAATGAAAACATTTATTTTATTTTATTTTATTTATACAGGAAATTGTATCCACATGGACCCAACTACTTTCTCACTGCCTGTGCCATCACTGCCTAAGATACTATGATGCTCTTCTGAGACACAAACATGAAGATGTAATTGGGGTGCTCTGTTTCACAGGATATTGAATTTACCAATCGCCATCCGACTTAAGGCAAACTCAGGTGTCAGAGTAGCCTGTGCTACATAGTGTTTCCAGT
>NW_006922830.1:199693-200580 GCF_000298275.1 Orycteropus afer afer | reverse complement strand
ACCAAACACTGGGAAAATTGGATGGAAAAGACCTGTGTAAAGTGTTTAAGAATAAAGATGTCACTTTGAAGACTATTGTGTGCCTGGCCCAAGTCATGCTATTTTCATAGCTTCATACGCATGTGAGAGCTGGACAACGAATTAAGTAGAGCACAGAAGAATTGATCTATTTGAGTTGTGTGTTGGCAAAGAGCATTGAATGTACTATGGACTGTTAGAAGAGTGAACAAACCTGTCTTGGATGAAGTATGGCCAGAATGTTATTTAGAAGATAGAATGGGCACACTTTGTCTCTCATACTTTGATCCTGTTGTCAGAAGGGATTAGTCCCTGGAGAAGGATATTATGCTGGGTAAGTTTTACATTTTTGTGATCATTGACATTCTAATAACAATAAATTGATATCTCATTATGGTTTTGAATTGCATTTCCGTAATATCTAATGATACTATTAAATGTAACACCACAAACCAAACTCACTGCCATTGAGTCAATTGCGACTCATAGAGATCCTTCCTTGGGTTTCTGAGTCTGTATCTCTAAGGAAGTAGATTGCCCAGTCTTCCTTACAAGGAGGGGCTGGTGGATTTGAACTGCCAGACTTCTCGTTAGCAGTCACTACTTTAGGCACTACGGTGAGCTGTCTGAACAAGTTATGTGCCCATTTTTTTGGGGGGGGAGGGAAGGATTTTTTTTTTTTTGTTTAATTATAATTTTGTATATATTTTCAATATTGGCCCTTTTTTGATAAATGATCCCCTAAAATTTTCTCCCGATGTCTTGTTTGTGTGTTCACTTTGTTGATAAATTCCTTTGATGTACAAAAATATTTATGTTATATGAGGTCCAATATATCTATTTTGTTTTTGCTGGTCAAGTTTTTATTG
>NW_006922830.1:198553-199593 GCF_000298275.1 Orycteropus afer afer | reverse complement strand
TGAACTACCAACCTTTCAGTTAGCAGCAAGCTCATTAAACATTTGTACCACTCATAGGCTCCAATTGTATTTAGGACTTATAAATACCAACTGAAATGTCAGTGTTGTCATCAGCACTGGATCCATACAGGGTTCAGTTGAAGAATGTCACTGAAGTCACCACGTTTATATTGTTGGGTTTCACAAATGATTTTGAGCTGCAAATCTATCTATTTTTACTATTTCTTGCAATCTACATTTTTACTCTGGTAGGAAATGTGGGACTGGTTTTATTAGTACTGATCGATTCCAGACTCCACAACCCTATGTACTATTTTCTGAGTGTACTATCTTCCCTAGATGCATGCTTTTCTTCAGTGGTCACCCCAAAAATGTTGGTCAATTTTCTATCAGAGAATAAAGGCATTTCATTCCTTGGATGTGCCACGCAGATGTGGCTCTTGGTCACTTTTGGGAGCACAGAATGCTTCCTCTTGGCAGCAATGGCCTATGACCGCTATGTAGCAATCTACAACCCGCTTCTGTATTCAGTTAACATGTCACCCAGAGTCTATGTGCCACTCATCACTGCTTCTTATGTCAGTGGGATATTGAATGCTACTACACACACAGTAGCAACTTTCAGCATCTCCTTCTGTGCATCCAAAGAAATTAGACATGTTTTTTGTGATATACCTCCACTCCTTGCTCTCTCCTGTTCTGACACTCATATCAACGAGCTTCTACTCTTCTACTTTGTGGGTTCCATTGAGATATTCACTGTCCTCATTGTCCTGATCTCCTATGGTTTCATTTTGGTAGCCATTCTGAGGATTCGTTCTGCTGAAGGGAGGAGAAAAGTGTTTTCTACGTGTGGCTCTCACCTAACTGGAGTGTCCATTTATCATGGGACAATCCTCTTCATGTATATGAGGCCAAGTTCCAGCTACGCTTTGGACCATGACATGATAGTGTCTGTATTTTATGCCATTGTGATTCCCATGCTCAATCCCATCATCTACAGCTTGAGGAACAAAGATGTTATAGAAGCAATGAAAAAA
>NW_006922830.1:190324-191508 GCF_000298275.1 Orycteropus afer afer | reverse complement strand
TGAAATTCAGCTAAAATGATTGGTCAAGCTGTGATCCTGCTATGAAAGCCCCGCCTTGAAGTTGACGAGGAGTTTTGCTATATAAACAGCCAATCCCACGGATGTTTGTGAAGAGTCAGGAGAGGAGCACCTCAGTATAATTTTGGACGTAAGGCTTTGTACTAAGAACCTTCCAGATGAAATGAAGAGCTGTACGTGGGTAAAGGGATAGAACCCCCAGATAATAACACAGAAGAGTGGCAATGGGAACAAAGCAATCAGCACTGCAGTGTAGTTTAAGGTAGTGGTGGAAACGGTGAAGTCCACAAAACCAACCATTGGTGAAGGCAACAGCAGGGCCAAAGCACAGCAGAGCAGAGCAAGGTGGTGGGAGAAGCCAGCAGAGAACTGGTAGACATTGGGCAGTGGCCTTCCTGAAGGGGCTTGGGCTACTCTGTGGTAGGGGATTTTCCACAGGATCTTGTGCTACTTCATAAAAGTGTTTTCCTTCAGGAGCTGGGAAGATGCTGTGAAGGTTTCTGCCCTTAGAGTCTTAGAAGATTGTGCAAGGGTCTGCACTCAGGGACATGGAAGAATCTGTATGGGGATTTCCTATAGGGCTTGAGCATGTCATGTGCAAGATTTACCCACAGGGTTTGGGCACATCCTCTGCAGATGTGCATGCAGGACTTGGTGCAACCAGTGCAGGGGTTCTCTGCTGAGGCTTGGGCAGCTACCTGTGTGAGTGACAGTTTGCTGTATCCTGAAGAGCAGTTTTGCTTTCAGACCTCTCTTGAGGCTGGCCTAGAGCTAGGGCTGGCCCACAGTTCTTCCCAGACTATTACCTGAGAGCTGAGCCAGACAAAAATGGGGCAGAATCAGTCAAGAGAAATTTCAGGGGGACAAGGGAGAGAGAAAGTACATCTTGTGTGTGAAATGCACTCTTTTCCCATTTTTGTGGTTGATGTGCTATTCTACCCCTTTGTTAAATCCATTTATTAGCGCTTATAGCTTCCTTGTGAATTTTCTGGGTATTTTGGAGTTGGAAACGACTTGCTGGCAACATAGAACAATATATAGGGTGATTGATATGTTCTTCAAAAAAGGAATAGTTTTATATTTTCCTTCCCAATGGGAATCACTTTTCTTTCTTTTTCTTGCCTAATTGCTCTGGATGAGCTTCCAGTATAACACTGAATAGCAGT
>NW_006922830.1:188965-190224 GCF_000298275.1 Orycteropus afer afer | reverse complement strand
ACAACTTGATACTGCAAGTGGTTTTTCTTAAATATTTTCATCTAATCCACTATTGAAAAATCCTTTAATAGGTTTAGTTGAATTCTTAACTCTGCCTTTATTCTCTAACTATGAGAAAAACCCTGCATTGATCATCATGCATAAGATTAGGACCAATGGACATGACCCAGAGAATGAAAAAAAAAATTCTACAACACTCCAATCTTTCCCATTTATGCCAACTCCTCATTTAATTATTTGTTTTTATTTTAGCTTTTGTCTAAGGGTCATAAAGTATTTAAAAAAACCTGTTTCTTTCAGTGAAACTTACTTTCTTCCTACAAGTGGTTATTACCTTGTGACTCTAACACAAAAAAATTATCAGAATCTAACAATGAAAACAATGTTCCTGTAAGAGCCAATGCTTGAGTCTGAGTTTGAAATGCACACCAATAAATTTCAGAATTTTAACTTCTAATCTCTTCTGATCTTTATACACAGAGAATTGATACATTTCTGTTGGAAAAAAGGATACAATTAACCATGATATGGTTTAAGTCTATACTAAAATTTCCTTGAAAATTACAAATTTTCTGAGATACAATACAGACATTTCATCTTATTAAAAAATATATATGAAATTTGAAGCCACAGTAACTTAAAATCATTTCTGATTATAAGCTGTTGAGAAAGTCTTTCTAATAAAAGAAGTGTACTTTAAAATCTCTTTTTAATATGCATCTTTTACAAAACTCAGAATTTTGACAGCATTGCTGAATCATTTTTGAAATTTCTGTTATACAAGTCAGGGTTTCAGAGTTTCTAAGACAAAGATCCAGTCAAGATTGTCCCCTGGTTTATCATGTTAGTGCTCTTTCAAATGAAAATATATAATCTTCTTTGGGGAAAGGAAGAAATACAGTGAAGAAATAAGGTTGCCCTCAATTAGGTCTAAAACCATTTAGTTCATAGGTCAGCCATAAAGATAAGCAAGATTTTATGTCATATTAACCTGCAAGTAAGGTCTACTATTCTTGCCCATTTTTTTCTCCTGATATGGTAGAAACCACATCACGAGAATAAACAGTGCTTACTGTTTTCTTATTTCTTCAAGCCAATAAGGAAAATGGTGTATGTAAGTCTCAAGTTAATACCTTTTCACCCTTTATATCTCAGCTGAAACATTTCTCCCTAAAGGAGGAATTATCTGACCTTCCCTGTTACCATGGATCTCTTTTTTTGTATAAGTTAACATGTTGTTGTTGTTGTTAAGTGCCGTC
>NW_006922830.1:187557-188865 GCF_000298275.1 Orycteropus afer afer | reverse complement strand
AGTAAGATATTAAATGTGGATTTTTCATAAATGCCCTTGATCATTTCAAGATTGTCCTTCTATTCCTATCTTGTTGAGTGTTTTCTGAATACAAAATTGTTAATTTTTTATTCAAATGGCTTCTTTGCCGATTGAGATGACTATGTATTTCTTTTCTATTTATTAATGAGGTGCATTTTGTTGATTTTTTTTTATGTTGAACCACTCACACACTGAAAGATAAATCCTACCTTTAAGAAGTGTTTGGGTTTGGTTTACTGCTATTTTTTTAAGTATATTTTCATCCATGTTCATTAGAGATATTTCATTTCTGGTGGGGTCCTTGTGTCTTTGCAATCGAGCTAATGCCATTCTTATAGAATGAGTTGAAAAGTGTTCCTGCCTCTTCCAATTACAGAAAAGTTTAAGTGGGGTTGGAGTCACTCCTATAAATATTTGGTAGAATTCCTCAGTGAAGCCATCTATCTAGAACTTTTATTGTTGAGAAATTTTTGATCACTGGTTCAGTCATAATTTGATAGATTGAAATGCAATTTTTCTTCTTGAGTCAGTCTATGGAATTACGTGTTTAGATGTTTTCCATTTCTGCTATGTTCTTTGTGTTTTCTAATTTGTTGAAGTACAACTGTTCATAGTATTTCTTTGTAGTCATTTTTATTTCTATAGGGTCAATTGTAATGTCCCCAATTTGTTTCCACTCTTAGATATTTACATCTTCTGTCTTTATATTTATCAGTCTAGCCACATTTGCAATTTTAGAGATCTGGAAAAAAAAAAAAGTCTGGCTTTGATGGTTCTCTTTCCTGTGCAATACCTTAACTCAGATTTTAAGCATGTCAAAATATTTCTATTAATGGCTATTTTTTGCTCACTGTATATTCAACTTCAAGGATCATGGGTAGCACAAGTAGTTTATTATTAACTGTTAACCAAAAGTCAGCATCCAAAACCCACTCAGCCTCTCTGCAAAAGAAAGATCTGGCTATCTGCTTCTGTAGAGATTGCAGCCAAGAAAACCTTATGAAGCATAGTTCCATTCCACAAGATATGGGGCTGCCATGAGTCAGGGCCAACTCAGCATCAGACAACAACAATAACAACAATGTACAGCTTTAATTAACTACCAAGTATTCTTATTTTTCATTCTGAAGGACATTCCAGTAATTCTTTGAGGACTGTTCTAGTGGTAGCAAATTCCTTTGGCTTTTATTTATTTATTTATTATTTATTTAGGAAAGTCTAACTTCACCCTCATTTTCTAATGGCAATTTAGTGGATATAATATTCTTGAATGACAGTTCTTTTCTT
>NW_006922830.1:186381-187230 GCF_000298275.1 Orycteropus afer afer | reverse complement strand
AATCAGTTCAGTGGGAAATGCCTTTGGCATGTGGCCTGCTTCCAGTACACATGGAGAAATTTTGAGAAAGGGCTTTAGTTTTTGGCACATCTGTATAATCCTGTATTTGGCTGAGACTTCATCTCAGTTTCTGGAGTTGAACCAGTAGCCTGCTGTGTTGCCTGCCAATCTTGAGATTATGCCCTTTCACCTGCTAACCTTGGGTTCCTCAGCCTCAGAAGCCAGGAGCTCCCTGAGTCAGGAGACACTTCCAGCTCCAATGGGCCTGGAATAAGAAGCAGAGCTGAAGTTCAAGGTCAAGTGTCCTTCATCCAGCTTCTAAGCCAACACTTGTATTTTGGACTTCTAGCCTCCTAAACAGTAAGAGAATACATTACTGTGTGTTAAGCCATTCACTTGCAGAATTTCTGTTATACCAGCACTAGAAAATCAAGACAGGCACTGAACTTTTATATGTGTGCTCTCCATGTGTTAACTTCATCATAACATCTCTAATAATCATCATAACAACTCTAATATGTGAATCCACTATTCTCTCAGATGAAGAAACAGTGGCACATAAATTTGCTCAGGACCACATAGCTATTACGAGTAATACTAATATTCAAACTTAAGCTTTCTGCCTACTGATGCATCACTTGAGACATTTTGGTACACAGAATAAAAGAAAATACTGATCTTATTCTTTTATCAACTGCATTATGAGACCCCCAGACAACCCCTTATAAAATATTGAAAGTTTTCATTAAGTCAATGACAGAAAACAGAGCTAGAAGGGAATGTATGTTAGAAATATTGGAGAACAGTTTTCCATAGGATTAAACTATTGACTTGTTTTGGTGAGACATG
>NW_006922830.1:184120-186281 GCF_000298275.1 Orycteropus afer afer | reverse complement strand
ATTTTTTCTTTTCAATTTCTGCTCCTCAAACTGAACAATCACCATTGCTCAATCTTTGAGTTCACTGATTCCTTCTTCTGTTAATTCAAAAGTGCTCTTAGGCCATTCTAGATAATTGCTCATTTCTATTACTGTAATTTTTAGCTGTAGTATTCCTATTTCTTTATTATTATTATTATTAACATTTCTATTTCTTTACTGAAATTCTTGTTTTATCTTGGATCATTTTCTTGATTTCCTTTAGTACTTTTTCTTCTTCTTATTTTAACCCTTTGAGCATGCTTAAATGCTTTAATGTCTTTCTCTAGTTATTTCATTATCTCTCCTTCTAGGACAGTTTTTCCCTTATTGTGGTTTTGCATGGCTCATTATTTTCAGCCACTTCATACACTGTAATTTTTGGTTTCAATTGGGACATTAAGGCATTTTACTGGAGTAACTCTGGATATTAGATTATTCCCCTTATCTAAGGATAGATCTAATTTATTATTGTTACTGTCATTAATATTTTAGTTTTGTGCTTCAACTTGAGATTTGCCATCTGAGTATACCTAGTATCTTCGCTTTTCAGTTCATTTACCAGTAGAGAGTGGATGGCTCCATTTCCCCTTTTGGTTCCCAAGGTAGTTTTCAGCACAAAACTCTAGGGTTTGAATCACATGCTGAGGTTATTTTCCCTCAGGTATTGTGCATGCAGTTTGTATTACTTTAGTACCAGACTCTACCCACCACAACATATGTTGGCTATGCTTCTCTGGCCCCAGCCATCCTTCTGTTAGAATATTGGGTGTCTCTGCCAGTGCTCACCAGAAATCACCCACATCCCCTCCCCATGTCTCCTCAGTCATAATTTAAATGCCCAGCAACTGCAGCTATACAGAGCTTATCCTGATACCTCATCCAGGAATGTTTAGAGTGCTACATGAAGTTCAGAGCTCCATTCTGGAAGTGGCAGCTATTGCCAAAGTGACAATTGTCAATTTACCATATATCCTCACTGTTCATAGACTACAGTCCATTGTGTGCTTCTGTTGCTTCTTGGGAAGCATGTGAACTCCAGTTTATGTTGTGCTCCTAGAGCTACTCTGTCTCAGATCTGACTGTCCATGTGTCTTAGTTTGTACTATGCTAATATATGGCCTAAGCCTGTGTGGTGCTCATCAAGCCAGTCTGACACAGGTCCACATTTTCGGTTGTTTCAGACCAGACTATGATCACCAAATCTCTCTGTGCCAGTCCCAAGTGCTCAGGAACTTAGGTCCCATGTATGCTCACCAATCTTCTCTGCCCCAGATCCAAATATTCAGTTGCCTCTGCCTGCATTGTGTTTATCAAATCTCTATTTTGATCCCACATGCCCAGAAACCCATGCTTATTTTATGCTTGTCCCCTCTACTTGATTGTTTCTGTGATGCTAGAAGTTATGCTACCAATGTTTCAAATACCAGTAAGGTCACCCTTGGTGGACAGGCTTAAGTGGAGCTTCCAGAATATAACAGACTTAGAAGAAGGACAAGAACATCCACTTCTGAAAAAATTCAAACAATGAATAGCAGGAAAACATTGTCGGATATAGTTTGAGAAGATGAGTCCTTCAAGTTGGAAGGCACTCCAAATACAACTAGAGAAGAGTTGCTTCCTCGAAGTAGGTAAATCTTAATGGCACTGATGAAGTAAAGCTTTCTGGACCCTCATTTGCTCATGTGACATGACACAAAATCAGAAGAAACAGCTGCAAAAATCCACTAGTAATTGGAATATGGAATGTATGAGGTATGAATTTAGGAAAATTGTAAGTAGTCAAAAATAAAAGGGAATGCATAAAGATCAATAACCTAGACATTATTGAGCTGAAATGAACTCGTATCGGCCATTTTGAATTGGGTAATCATATAGTCTTTTATGCTAGTAATGACAAACTGAAGAGAAATTGCATTGCATTAATCACCAAAAAGAACATTTCAATATCTATCCTGAAGTAAAGGAGCTCTGGTGGTATAGAGCCTAATGCATTTGACTGATAACCAGAAAGTTGATGGTTCAAACCCTCTAGCCATTCCGTGTAAGGGACTGGGCAATCTACTTCTGTAAAGATTTATCACCTCAGAAACACAAAGGGGGTTGCTATGAGTCAGAATCTACTTGATGGCAGTGAGTTGTT
>NW_006922830.1:181092-182965 GCF_000298275.1 Orycteropus afer afer | reverse complement strand
TACCAAAAAAATCATTCAATATTCAGTCATTTCAGGAGGTAGCATATAAGCAAGAACCAACAATATTAAAAGAACAAGTCCAAACTGCACTGAAGAAAATGGTGACAAACAAGGTGTCAAGAATTGTTGAAATATCCATTGAGATGTTTTAACAAGTAAGTACAGCTCTGGAGGCACTCACTTGTTTATGCCAAGCAATTTGAAAGACAGTTGCCTGGCCAACTGACTGGGAAAGATACATGTTTATGCGCATTCCAAAGAAAAATGATGCAACATAATGTGGAAATTATCAAACAATATCATTAATATCACAAACAAGTAAAATAATGGTGAAGATAATTCAAAAACAATTGTAGTAGTATATTGGCAGGGCACTGCCAGAAATCCAAGCCAGATTCAGAAGAAAGCATGGAATAAGCAGTTTCATTGCTGATGTCAAATGCATCTTGGCTGAAAGCAATAAATGCCAGAAAGATGTTTAACTGTATTTTCTTGACTATGCAAATGTATTTGCCTGTACAGATCATAACAAATTATGCATAACATTGAAAAAAAATGGAAATTCCAAAACACTTAAGTGTGTTCATGAGGAAATTGCACATAGATCAAGAGGGAGTTGTTGAAATAGAACAAGGGGTTCTTGAAAGTTTTAAAATCAGGAAAGGTATGGGTCAGGGTTGTATCCTTTCATCATAATTTTTCAATCTGTGTGCTGAGCAAATAATCCCAGAAAATGGACTATGTGAAGAAGAATGTGGCAACAGATTTGGAGGAAGACTTTAACACTGTGTGATATGCAGATGACAAAAAACTTGCTTCTTGAAAGTGAAGAAGACTTGAAGCACTTAAGGATGAAGATCAAAAACTACAGCCTCAAGTATGGGTTGCATCTCAACATAAAGCAACACCATGAAAAATAGAGAAAAGATTGGAAGTTTTCAGGGATTTCATTTTGTTTGATTCCACAATTAATGCCCATGTAACCAGCAGTCAAGAAATCAGACATTATACTGCACTAGGCAAGTCTGTGGCAAAAAAAAAAAAAAAAAAAAAAACCTTTAAAGTGTTAAGGAGCAAATATGTCATTTTGAAGGCTATGGTGCACCAGCTTAAGCTGTGGCATTTTCAATCTTCTCACATGTGTGTGAAAGCTAGACAATGAATGAGGAAGACAGAAGTACAGTTGATGCCTTTGAATCATGGTGTTGGTGAAGAATACTGAAAATACCATAGACTGCCAAAGGGAAAAAAACAAATCTGTCCTAGAGGAAGTGCAGCTAGAATGCTACTTGGAAGCAAGAATGGCCAGACTTAATCTCACATACTACGGTCATATTGTCCGAAGGGACTATTCCCTGGAGAAGTATATCATACTTGGTCAGGTGGAGGGTCACCGAAAAAGGGGAAGACCCTTGATGAGATGGATGGACACTGGCTGCAATGATGATCTCAAGCACAGGAAGTATTGTGAAGACAGCACAGGACCAGGCAGTGTTGCATTCTGGTGTACAGAGGGTGGCTATGAGTCAGAACCAACTTATGGCACCTAACGACAATAACAACAACAACACCAGGCACTTGGTACATGTGATCAAGGCAACTATTAACAGTACCTAGTATTAACACCTGATCAACAATGTCCATGGAAACAGAGCCAAGAAAACAAACAACGTATTGCATTGGGCAAATCTTCTGCAAAAGATGTCTTTAAAGTGTTTAAGATCAAAGATGTCACTTTGAGGATTAAGATAAGCCTGACTTAAACTGTTTTCTTTTTTTTTTTTTCCCAATAACCAAATAGGCATATGAAAATTGGACAATGAATAAGGAAAACAAAAGAAGAATTGATGCTTTTGAATGGTGGTGTTGGAGA
>NW_006922830.1:178337-180837 GCF_000298275.1 Orycteropus afer afer | reverse complement strand
ACCCATGTACTTGAGCATGTTATCAGGAGGGACTAGTCCTTGGAGAAGGCTATATGGTGCTTAGTAAAGTAGAAGGTCAGTAATAAAGAGAAATGTCTCAAGGAAATGTGTGAACATACTGGCTACAACCTCTGGCTCTTTTCAATGATAGTGAGGATGATGCTGGACTGGACAGTGTTTAATTCTGCTGTCCATTTAGTCACTATGAGCCAAAATTCAATCAACAGCACCAGTATTAACCCTGAAAACCTCATAACCAATTTCTCAAAGGAGAAAGCAATCGCAGCAATATCAACCAGGGAAAATGGGAAATGTTACGGTGGATGACTGACCCTCCATCTTCATCCTACCTCAATGCAAAGAATCACAAAAGGATTTGGGGAGACTCGTATTATGCTCTAGGTGATTTAGGATCTCAGAATTAAACATCAAATACTGCCTTCTAAATGGACAAAAATTAAGGAGGAGAAATTAAACAGAGTAGGAAAGAAAAGCTTGAAAGGTAGGCTGCAAATTAGGGAGTAGATGTTCTAGAAGACGTAGGTCTCAGAAAGGACTGTTACAGCGACATATGCTCTATAAAGTGCAAAGTGTCATTTGGAAGGTAAGACTTGTGGAACTGTGAGACTCAATACTCCAGAAGACTCTCTCATGCGGTCTTCCAATCACTATCTATTTGGTTTAAGTAACATCTATTCTGAAGAAAATATTAATTTATGTAGTAGCTAATTTTAAAAATCAGGGTTATTGATTTTAATATAAATACAGGCAAATCTATCCTTTATAGGGGCCAGGTTGCTTATTTAGCTTCTAAAGAAATGTGGGCAGTGTTGTGATTGTATATTGTTATGGGGTCAGTGGTGTCACTGTGTGGTTTGGGATTTGGAAGGAATGAAACTGGAAAGTTAGTGACAAGAATGCCTAAGGAAGAGGTATGTGGATAGATCTCTCTGAACAGACAAAAAATATGAAGGTATTTGTGTTCCATGTGAATAATCCCCAAAGAGTGTCCTTAGCAGAGAAAGGATTTAATAGTCAAGGTGATAGGATGACCTGTTTTGTGCATAACAGTTAGCTTCTTTCTCCAGTTACTGCAGTCATTGCCCAATGAGCTCATAGATGGAGTGGTGCATGGTTGCAATGATGGAGATTATGCATAAGTTCAATGACATGAATTTGACCTCAACGAGGTCAACCTGGCTACTGCTGAGTGCACAATCCTCAAACTGCAGAGATCCCCATTGAGTACTAGTGTGATGCCATTCCCCTTAGTGAGCTGCCAGCTGTTTGGCAGATTGATTACACTGGGCAGTTTCCATCATGGAAAAGACAATGTCATTCTTATAGGACTGCACATTTACATGATCAATGATTTTGTTTTATTAAAAAAATGTTTAGCCAAAATTAGTATCCATCCAACTATGGAATAAAATTACTATCTGTGGAAATCCAGAATGGTTAAATCCACCATGATTAGCTTCCACACGCACTGCTTCTGATGTATAGGTTAGTGTATAAAATTTCAAAGACAAGAAAACACCCTATACAACTCAAAATTTTAAGCACTTTCTTTTTTTTCTGTATGTTCTCTGATATTCTGATGTTATTAAATAGGATATGATTAGTTATTTTTATAAAATCCTGTTTCTCCTGTTATAACTTCCTAATCTTGGTTTACAATATAATTATATATATTAATATTGTATTTCTTACATTACATTCTTATTAAACTTACATCTATAACTCAGAACTTAGAAATATGGGATACTATAATTCAGATGAGAAATAGAATTATTTTTATTAAACAAATTACAAATTCTGACAAATGTTATGTTTTCACATTATTTAATTGCATATATGTTTATGAAATTTTGAGATAATTAAGCAGGCTATACTCCCAGAAGCAGGACATTAGATTTCAGAAAATTTAATTTATTAACCAATGGCACATAGCTAATTAGCATCTGTTCTGGTTACCTAGTGCCACTCTGAAAGGAATATGCCACAATTGGGATGCTTGAACAAAGAGGAATTTATTCTCTTACAGTTTGGGAGGCTAGAAGTCCGAGTTCAAAGTGCCAGGCTCTAGGGGCCGTATGAAAGCCCCTCAACCTTGGGCTGCAGCTCTGCCTCTTGCTCCTGACCCACTGAAGTTAGAGATATCTCTTCATTCAGACAGCTGCTGGCTGCTGAGGCTGACAAGCCCAAGGTTGACAAGTAAAAAGTCGTAGTCCTGATGTTGCCAAACCACACAGCAGGCCATTAATTCAAGTCCATTGAAAGTCTCAAAGTTGGCAGGGTATGGCAGGCTGCTGAACAACGACTGGGCTATATGCATGGTTCCAGCGTGGCATAAGCTAGAGACTGTTCCCAAAACTGTTTCTTATATACAGGAATCAGACCACATACCCAAAGGCAGCTACTCAGCTGTTCACAGTAGATTCCACCATGGAGTTAATTACCAGTCTCATCATGGGGAATACTACATCCAGCTGCCCAG
>NW_006922830.1:175402-177507 GCF_000298275.1 Orycteropus afer afer | reverse complement strand
TTCATCTGTAAATGCTACAAGTCATCCTCACTTTCAACAAGCAAAGTTGTGTCATATGCATAACACAGGCTGTTAATGAGTCTTCCTCCAATCCTGACGTGACCTTTTTTCTTCATACAGTCCAGCTTCTTGGATTATTTGCTCAGCATACAAGTTGAATGAGTACTGTGAAAGGATACAACCTTGATGAACTCCTTTCCTGATTTTGAACCATGCCTAATTTTGTTCTGTTCAAACAACAGCTTCCTGATCTATGTACAGGTTGCTCATGAATATAATCAAGTGTGCTGTAATTCCCATTCTTCTCAATGTTATCCATAATTTGTTATGATTCACACAATTGAATGCTTTTGCATAGTCAATAAAATATAAGTAAACATCTTTCTGGAATTTTTTGCTTTCAGATAAGATCCAACTGAATCAGCAATGATATCCCTTGTTCCAGAATCTTTTCTGAATCCAGCTTGCATTTCTGGAAGCTCTCTGTCAATATATGTTGCAACTGTTTTTCTTCAGTAAGATTTTACTTGCATGTGATATTAACGATATTATTTGATAATTTGCACCCTCTGTGGGATCACCTTTCTTTGGAATGGGTACAAATATGGATCTCTTCCTGTCAGTTGGCCAGGTAGCTGTTTTCCAAACCTCGTGGCATAATTGATTGAGTGCCTCCAGTGAGGCATCCATTTATTGAAACATTTCAATGGGTTTTCCATCAGTTCTTGGAGGCTTGTTCTTTGCCAGTCCTTCAGTGGAGCTTCGACTTCTCCTTTCCATACCATTGGTTCTTAATCATATACCACCTCCTGAAATGGATGAAGATCGACCAGTTCTTTTTGGTACAGTGACTCTGTGTATTCGTTCTGTCTTCTTTTGATGCTTCCTGCATCATTCAGTAGTTTGCTCATGTTGTTGTTGTTGTTATTTGCCATCAAGTCAGACCTAACTCATAGCGACTCATCCTTGGGTTTCTGAGGCAGTATCACTACGGAAGTAGATTGTCCAACCTTCCTTCTGAGGAGAGGCTGGTGGGTTTGAACCGTCAGCCTTTTTGTTAGCAGTCAAGTGCCTTAGGCACTAGGCTACCAGAGCTCTTGCACTTAGAATCTTTCAATATCGCAAGTCGAAACTTGAATTTTTCCTCAGTTCTCTCAGCTTGAGAGATGCTGAGCATGCTTCCCTTTTGGATTTCTAACTGCACGTCTTTGCACATTTCCTTATAGTAATTGGCTTTGTGTGCTTAAGCTATTCGAAATCTTCTGTTCAGCTATTTTATCTTGACATTTCTTCCATTTGCTTTAGCTACTCTCTGCTCAAAGGCAAGTTTCAGAGTCTCTTCTGACATCTATTTTGGTCTTTTCTTCCTTTCGCATCGTTTTAATGACCTCTTGCTTTCTTCATGGATTATGTTCCTGATGTCATCCCACAATCCTCTGGTTTTTGGTCATCAGCGTTCAATGCACAACATCTATTCTTTAAATGATCTCTAAATTTAGGAGGGATATTATCAAGGTCACATTTTGGCTCTCGTGTACTTGTTTTAATTGTTTTCAACTTTAACTTGAGTATGCATATGAGCAGTTCATGGTCTGCTCCACAATCAGCTCCTGCCCTTGTTTTGGCCAAAGATATTGAACTTCTCAATCACCTCTTGCCACAGATGTAGTCAATCTGATTCCTGTGTGTTTGTGTGTTCCATTTGGTGAAGTCTACGTGTATAGTCATCATTTATATTATTGAAAGAAGATATTTGCAATGAATAAGTCATTGGTCTTTCAAAATTCTATCATGCAATATCCAGTGTTATTTCTATCTCCAAGGCCATATTTTCCATCTACCAGTAACTCTTCTTTGTTTCCAACTTTTTCATTCCAGTCACCAGTGATAACCAACACATCATGATTGCATGTTCGGTCAATTTGGTATATATTTTCAATTTCCTCATCTTTGGATCATTAGATGTATGTTTTAATCCTATACTGTAAACTTTACCTCTGAGGAATCAGTTTGCCAGAGGCCACTGTGATTAACTTAATTATTTTTATCAAGTAGTTCATTGTTCCAGAAGCATTCTCTTGTTATTACAGGAGAGGAAAAAAAAA
>NW_006922830.1:172299-173232 GCF_000298275.1 Orycteropus afer afer | reverse complement strand
CTGAGATTTTGATAGAAATTTTTAGAGTTTGAATAAATGTTGTTAACTTTCTACCATTGGCTTGTCTCAGACACATCAAGGAAGTGACAGTTACAATCACAATCTAGCTGACATGTCTCCTGTTTGTATTAGTCAAGTTATATTTTCAGTGGATTTTGCAATGAATTTCTTCAGTAGACTACCTATTGGCATTTTTTTTTCAAAAAATTCCTGGCATACTTTAATTTTCATTCCCTGTGCTTCTTTCTACCTACCTCATTTCTATTTGTCCCTGGCTCTATCCAGTGACTATTTTCTGTGTTTGTGTTCTTGAAATAGAGACAGACAGACAAAAGGGTGAGAGGGAGAGAGAGCAAGAAATAAAATGGAGAACTTTTAAAGCAGAAATGTACTCCTGAGATACTCAAAGAATATATTGAGACATATGTATTAGTTATTTTATAACTTTATTATTTTATTATTTAATCATTCAAACCATTCAAACACAATTAAAATTATTACAGGGCATTTGTGTGTGCTTTCCAAAGAGTTATTTATAACTGTAAAGATTCACACAGACTTGCACAGGCTTCCCAGTTATCAATATCATTAACTTCCAAAGACAGAGCTTCATGTGAAATCTATGTTATGTGAAAGTGGTGGGTGACCACATCAGATCACAAAGTGAAGGATGACTACATCATTACGTAACTACCAAATTATATTATTACATGACTTCCAAACTACTGAGAATCATGTCCCAGCCACATTGACACATAATTTTAACCATTTCAGGCAGCTTTGTTCTTGTCTCACACTCTGTGTTTGTTACCACCTGACAAATATGGTTAATACTCAAAATAATGGATTTTTTACTGTCATCAATCCTAAAGGTCAGATAACAAGGTGGTTAATAAGTAAGGAATAAGTTTCGCTGTATAAAACAACTTGAAA
>NW_006922830.1:170563-171594 GCF_000298275.1 Orycteropus afer afer | reverse complement strand
TGATCCCAACTTGAGGTGATCTCATGTGTATCAGACTAGACCTGTTCTCCATAGGATTTTGAATGGCTAGGTTTTGGTATTAGACAATGATTTCTTGTGAGGTGCAGCTGGATGGAATGGAACCACTAACTTTTCGGTTAACAGCAAGCCTATTAACAACCTGTACCATTCAGAGACTGCCATTACATTTAGGAATTATAAATATCAATTGAAATGTCAGTGTTGTCCTCAGAACTGGATCCACACAGGATTCAGTTGAAGAATGTCACTGAAGTCACCATGTTTATATTTTTGGGTTTCACAGATGATTTTGAGCTGCAAGTCTATCTCTTTTTACTATTTCTTCCAATCTATATTTTTACTCTGGTAGGAAATTTGGGACTGGTTCTATTAGTCGTGGTAGATTCCAGACTCCACAACCCCATGTACTATTTTCTAAGTGCATTATCTTTCTTAGATGCCTGCTATTCTACAGTTGTCACCCCAAAAATGCTAGTCAATTTCCTGGCAGAAAATAAAACCATTTCAATCCTTGAATGTGCTACACAGATGCTGCTCTTTGTCACCTTTGGGACCACAGAATGCTTCCTCTTGGCAGCTATGGCATATGATCGCTATGTAGCAATCTTCAACCCACTTCTCTATTCAGTTAACATGTCACCCAGAGTCTACGTGCCACTCATCATTGCTTCTTATGTTGCTGGTATTTTGGATGGTATTTTACACACAACAGCAACTTTTAGCCTCTCCTTTTGTTCATCCAATGAAATTAAGCATGTCTTTTGTGATATCCCTCCACTCCTTGCTCTCTCCTGTTCTGACACTCACATCAATCAGCTTCTACTCTTCTATGTTGTAGGCTGTATTGAAATATTCACAATTCTGATTGTCCTGATCTCCTATGGGTTCATTTTGGTGGCCATTCTGAGGATGCGTTCTGCTGAAGGGAGGCGAAAAGTGTTCTCCACTTGTGGCTCTCACCTCACTGGAGTGTCCATTTACCATGGAACTCTCCTCTTCATGTATGTGAG
>NW_006922830.1:168011-168854 GCF_000298275.1 Orycteropus afer afer | reverse complement strand
TGCATGAAAAATCCACTATCTCCCCCTATTTTTTCTCCTAGTAAAAGAGAAACCAAATTGTGGGAATAAAGAGTGTCTAGTGATTTATTTGGTTATGCCAATGTGAAAAAATGGTATATTTAAGTCTCACATTAATAACCTTTCACTCTGTATTTCAGCCCAAACATCTGTCCCTAAAGAAAGAATTATTTGACCTTCCCTTTCCCCATGGACCTCATTTTTTACAATAAGTTTACACAGTGGTTCATAGCATAATAAATAAAATAAAACTAATAGTAATATTTGTTGTTTGGAATTACTATCTAGATATATCAATATGCAGGCATTGTAAATTCCACAAAAGCAGCCATTGTGTCTCTTTGTCTTCACAATTAAATTTCCAGGGCATAACCTAGTACCTGGGGCAATATGATTTATTTATTAAAGGCATGGTGAGACAACAAATGAAGAATAGTTAGAGTCAATAGTTAGAACTCGTGTGCAGCTTTTATGTGATGAATAGTTATATCAGTGCTTTCCATATATACTAACTTATATAATCACCATGAGAACTCCATGAAGTGATTCTACTGTTCTCCCACACGAGGAAACAGAGGCACCTAAACATATCCCTTAAGGGTGATACCAATATTTAAACGTAAGCTTCTGACTTCAGATACGTCACTTTTACACACATTGGTTCCTAGAATAAAATAGTATACTGATCATCTTCGTTTATCAACTACATCATGGAACATCAGACAGTGCTTTATGAAGTAGTGAAGGTCTTCATTCAGTCAGTGGCAGAATATATACGGACAAAAGAATGTGTGTTAGAAGTATGGAGATCTGGTTTCCCTACAA
>NW_006922830.1:161803-163341 GCF_000298275.1 Orycteropus afer afer | reverse complement strand
GACTTGACGGCACATAACAACAACAACAAAATTTATTGAGAGGGTTTATGCATGTGTGTGTGCCCTAAATTATTGTTCTGCTCTGGACAAGGATACATATTGTGATGCTGTTGGCTGGAGTGCTTATATACATCTGTTAGTTAGTTGATTAACAGTGTTGTTCAAGTCTTCTATTTCTTCATTAATTTTCTTTATTATTCTATCCATGAGCAAAAGTGGTCTATTAAAGTCTCCAACTATTATTGTACTTATATCTTCTTTCTATTCTGTCAGTATTTGTTTTATAAATTCTGAGGCTCTGAGGTTACTGGATATTTACAATTGTTATAACTTCTTGACTAATTTTTCTTTTTATCTTTATATAGTATCCTTATGTCCTTGTTATAATAGAGTTTACTTAACATCTATTTTTGTGTATTAAGGTTACCACATGTATTCTATTTTACTATTACATTCACAGAACAGTTTTTCTACCTTTCTACTCAATCAACTTGTATCTTTAAGCATGGGGTATATCTCTTGCCAGTAGTGTATCCTATTTTTTTTTTTTTTTCAGTCCAATCTGCTACTCTCTGTCTCTAGATTAGAATATTTAATCCATTTACATTCATTGTAATTATCCATAAGAGAGGACTTATTTCTATCACTTTCTTATTTTTTATTTTATTTTATTTTTTTATGTTTACATATTATTTGCCCTCCTTTTCCTCCCGGGCTCACTTCCTTTTCACATAGATATTTTTTATGTGTTATGAATCATTTTGTTCCCCTTCTCTATTGTAAAATTTTTCATTTACTTTCTTCATTGTTACTGTAAGGATTACATTTAACGATTTACACTTATAACAATTTGGTTTATATTACTACCAACTTAAGTAACTTAATATAAATTTTTGCCTGTACTATTCGTCCCCTTCTCCCACATTTATGTTGTTGTAATCATTCATTAAATCTTTATTTCACACATAGTCTATACTTTAAATTTAATTTTTAAAAAAGTAATTGTTATTATCTATGTTTATTTATGTATTTATTTATGCTTTTGCCCTTAGATAGCATGAAGAACATATGAAAGGTTTTCAACAAACCACAAAACCTTAACTGGTTTATACATACCAAAACTTTTCTGTTGATTGTAATTTTCACTTTTTGTATGTACAATTTCAAGTAGCCTGGGTGGTACAAGCAGTTAACTGAAAAATCAGCAGCTTGAATATATTCATCCTCTCCATGGAAGAAACACCTGGCCATCCACTTCCATAAAAACTACAGCCAAGAAAAACATATGAGGCAGTTCCATTCCACAGCACACGGGGCCTCCATGGGTCAGGGGCCAACTCCACTTCAGATAACAGCAATAACAACAATATACAACTTTATGGAGCTTCCAAATGTCCTTATTTTCCCTTCTGAACAACAATCTTCACAATTCTAGTAGGGCTGTTCTGGTGCTATCTAATTCTTTCAGTTCTTATCTATCTGGCAATGCGTTCATTTCACCCTCATTCTTGAATGACAATTCACTGGATATATATAAT
>NW_006922830.1:159837-160723 GCF_000298275.1 Orycteropus afer afer | reverse complement strand
TGAAACAATAAGGCCTCACTGTAAGTAAAAAATACAGAAATGAGAATTTAAATAGTGTAGGGCCAAAACTAGGCAGAAAAGTTTCAAAGAAGGGGAGAGCCTTCTAGAAGATGTAGATCTCAGAAAGGACTGTTACAGCAACATACAATTTCTAAACTGTGAAGTGTAACTTTGGACTTAGATTGTAGATCCATGGGAGACAGTACTCCAAGAGCCTCTAATGCAGTCTTTTAATCACTATCTACTCTGTTAACATCATATTTATTCTTAAGAAAACATTAATTTATGTAATAGCTAGCTTAAAAAGTCAGTGTTTTGATTTTTAACATACATACAGAAAAATCCACATTTATAGGGGCCAGGTTGCTTATTTTGCTTATAAAGAAAAGTGGACACAATTTTGAATTGATATTGCTTTATGGTCAATGGTTTGTCTGGATGGTCAGGGACTTGGAAAGAATCCAATCGGAAAGGTCATGACAAGGATGTCTAAAGAAGAGTTATGTGGATAGACCTCCCTGATTGGGCAAAAGACGTTCCCTCTGTTCCAAAGAGTGACCTTAGCAAAGGAAAATATTGATAGGTAAGTTGATAGGATCTCCTGTGCTGTGCATACCATCAGCTTCTTTCCCTAGCCACTCCTGTCATTGCCAATGAGCTTATGGACTGAGTGGGCATGGCTTTGGTGATAGAGTTAATGCATAAGTTCAGTGACATGCATTTGTCCTCACCAAGGACGACCTGGCAAAGGCTACTGCTGAGTGAACAGTCCACAAGTTGCAGAGACCACAACTGAGTACCAGCGTGAAGCCATTCCCCTGAGTGAGCTGCCAGCGAGGTGGCACATTGATGACATTGGACAGCTTCCATCATAGAAAAGGCAGTG
>NW_006922830.1:150704-152609 GCF_000298275.1 Orycteropus afer afer | reverse complement strand
ACACCACTTAACAATAACAGAGTTGCAATATTGAAGGATTCTATGAGCAAAGTATTGAATGATGCAGGAATCATCAAAAAAAGATGGAAAGAATATGCAGAGTCAGTGTACAAAAAAGAATTTGTTGAATTTCAAGCATCTCAGGCCATAGTATATGATCAAGAACCGATGGTATTGAAGAAATCTAAGCTGCACTGAAGGACATGTTAAAAAAAAAAAAAAGCTCCAAGAACTAATGGAATACTCATTGATATGTTTCAACAAATGGATGAAGCTCCTAGAAGTGCTTTTGTTGTTTATGTCAAGAAAATTGGCAAACAGCTACCTGGCCAACCATCAAGAAGAGATCCTTGTTTTGCCAATTCCAAAGAAAGGTGATCCAACAGAATGTGGAAATTATGGATTAGTATCATCAATATCACATGAATGCAAAATTTTGCTTTTGATAATGCAAAAGTGGTTACAACGGTATATCACAGGGAATATCCAGAAATTCAAGCTGGATTCAGAAGAGGACTTGGAGTGAGGGATATTATTGCTGAAGTTACATGGATCTTGGCTGAAAGCAGAGAATACCAGAATAATGTATATGTATGTTTCATTGACTATGCAAAGGCCTTCAACTGTGCAGAAAGAAAATTTCAGAACACTTAATTATACTCATGAGGAACCTGTACATAGACCAAGAGGCTGTCATTTGACCAGAGTAAGGCAGTACTGCGTGGTTTAACATCAGGAAGTATATGTGTTAGGATTGTATCCTTTTATACATATTCAATTTGTATGCTGAACAAATAGTCCAGGAAGGTAAACTATATGAAGAAAAAGTGAACCAGGATTGGCATCATTAACAACCTGTGATGTTTACAAGTGACATAAATTTGCTTGATGAAAATGCAGGTGACTTGAAGCACTTACTAATGAAAATCAAACACTATAGACTTCAGGATGGATTACATGTCAACAAAAAGAAAAACAAAATCACCACAACTGGGTAAATAAGCAATATCATAATAAATGTAGAAAAGATTGAAGGTGTCGGGGAATTCAATAGTCAACAACCATGGAAGTGGAGTCAAGAAATCAGATGTCATGTTTAACTGGGCACATCTGAAAAACACCTCTTTAAAGTGTTGGGGAACGAAGATGTCCCTTTGAAGAGGAAGGGCACTTAACCCATGCCACAGTATTTCCAATCACCTCATATGTGTGGGAATGCTGGACAATGAACAAGGAAGACCAAAGAATAATTGATGCCTTTGAATTTTGGTGTTGGTGAAGAATAATGAAAATACCATGAATTCCAGAAGAATGAACAAATATGTCCTGGAAGAGGTACACCCAAAATGCTTCTTGGAGCAAGAATGGCCAGATTTCACCTCATCTTCATGTTGTCAGAAGAGATCAGTCCCTGGAGGAAAATGCTGTACTTGGCACAGCAGAAAGTCAGCAAAAATGGGGAAGAAGCTCACCGAGGTCAAGTGTCACAATGGCTGCATTGACAGGCTCAAGCATGGCAAGTATTTTGAGGATGGCGCAGGACCAGGCAGTGTTCTGTTCTACTGTACATAGGGGCGCTATGAGTGGGAGTTGACGTGACTTGTGTTGATTTATCAACACAGCCAGCTTTACATTTTTTACTCCAAGGCAATGCTATTGTGCAGAATAGGAGATGATAGATTGCTTTCTCTTGTCTTCAATGAGAAAAGTCAGCTATCAAGTTAGTGAATGACTGAGGAATAAAACTAGCTGCCTTCTAAGATTATTGGAAAAGTAAGTCAAACATCCTCAATTTTCTAACTCTTTTTGGTCTCATTTTATACACATGAACATTAAGAAAAGGCATTCATGAATGTTATGGCTTTCATGTATGTTTATTTTCATGTATACTATTTTTTTTTTTTT
>NW_006922830.1:148909-149689 GCF_000298275.1 Orycteropus afer afer | reverse complement strand
CACAAATGTGGCTCTTGGTCACTTTTGGGACCACAGAATTCTTTCTTTTGGCAGCAATGGCCTATGACCGCTATGTAGCAATCTACAACCCACTTCTGTATTCAGTTAACATGTCACCCAGAGTCTACATGCCACTCATCACAGCTTCTTATGCTGGTGGGATATTGAATGCTACTTTACACACAGTGGCAACTTTCAGCCTCTCCTTCTGTGCATCCAATGAAATTAGACATGTCTTTTGTGATATCCCCCCACTCCTTGCTATCTCCTGTTCTGACACACACATCAACGAGCTTCTACTCTTCTATGTTGTGGGTTGTATTGAGGTATTCACTGTCCTGATTGTCCTGGTCTCTTATGCTTTCATTTTGGTGGCCATTCTGAGGATACGTTCTGCTGAAGGGAGGCGAAAAGTGTTTTCCACATGTGGCTCTCACCTAACTGGAGTGTCAATTTATCATGGGACAATCCTCTTCATGTATATGAGGCCAAGTTCCAGCTACACTTTGGCCCATGACATGATAGTGTCTGTATTTTATGCCATTGTCATTCCCATGCTCAATCCCATCATCTACAGCTTGAGGAACAAAGATGTAAAAGAAGCAATGAAAAAACTCTTTGAGAGAATTTGGTCCATGAATAAAGTATATTTTTAGTTTTATAAAATGGAAAAGAAATGTTGGCTATCAGTCCATATTTCTATATTTTTAAACTAGAAAAGAAAGTGTCTTTCTTTTACCTAAAAGTGTCTATATATTCTAGAATATTTTCCAAATGAAG
>NW_006922830.1:131375-132340 GCF_000298275.1 Orycteropus afer afer | reverse complement strand
TTTTGAGGAATGGCAAAGCTGTTTCCTCCAGTGGCTGCACCATTTTCAACAGGAATGGATCAGGGTTCCAGTTTCTCCAGAGCCTCATTAATATTATTTTACATTTTTTTGATCATTGATATTCTAATTGAGGCGAAGTGATGTCTCATTTTGGTTTTGATTTGCATTTCCCAAATTGCTGATGATATTATTTCCATGTACTTGTTGGTTATTTGAATATTCCCTGTGGTGAACTCTCTGATCAAGTTATATGCCCATTTTTGGAGAGGGGAAGGATTTTTCCATTTTTGTTGTGTAATTATAAACTTGCAAATATTTTAAATATTAGGCCCTTATCTGATATATGATCTCCTAAAATTTTCTCCCAATTTCTTGCTTGTGTTTTCACTTTGTTGATATTTCTGCTAAGAATCTTTTGAGATTAGTTTCATACTTAGATCCTCGATTCACTTTGAATTTGTTTTGTGTGGTGTGAGACATGTGGAAATGCAATTTTCCTTGCAACATTTATTCAGAAGATCCTTCTTTCTCCATAAAACAGATTTTTCACTTTTGTTAAAATTATGCACATAGAGATTAATTTCTGGACTTTCAATTCTATTCCGTTGGTCTATATAACTATTATTGTAACAGTATTACACTGTTTAACTACTATAGCTTTGCAGTATATTTTGAAATCAGGATGTGTGAGTCCTTCTAATTTCTTCTTCCAATTTACTTTAGCAATTCAAGGTGCATTTCTCTTCCATATAAATTTGAAGATTGGATTTTCCATTTCTGCAAAGAAGGCTGTTGGAATTTTGATGTCTACTGCAATGAACTTTTAATTACTTTGGGGAGTATTACCATATTAATAATTAATAATTAAGCTTTTCCAGCCATTGGCACAGAATACCCATATATTTATTTAGGTCTTCTTACATTTCTTTCAGTAATGTTTTATTCCATTGATTGTACATTTCTTT
>NW_006922830.1:123814-130330 GCF_000298275.1 Orycteropus afer afer | reverse complement strand
GTTTTGTAATTTTAGATTTAATTGGGACATTAAGTATTTTACTGTCTTAACTCAACAGATTAGGTTCTTCCCTTACATAAGGATAGATCTCCTTTATTGTTGTTGTTATTATTATTTCTATTTTAAATTATGATAGAGTGTAGTTTTTTGCTTCAACTTGAGTACATCTGCTATTTTGCCTTTTCTGTTCATTTGCTAGTCTAGAGTTTGTTGTTGTCACCATTTCACGTTTAGTTTCTCAAGGTAGGAGCTCACTTCAGTAGAAAACTTTGTGGTTTGTACCACATGCTTAGATTGTTTGCCCTCAGATATTGGGGATGCAGAGTGTATTTGTCCAGTACCAGTTTCCACTCACCACAAGATATGTTGGCTATGTTGCTCCAGCCCCAGCCATCCCTCTTTGAGAATATTGGCTGTCTCTGCAGTGCTTACCACAAGTCAACCACACACAACCCTATCTCCTTGGCAATATTTTAAATGCCCAGAAATTGCAGCTATAACAGGCTTATGATAAGGCACTTCTTCCGGGAACTTTCAGAGTGTTCCATCAAGCTCAGAGCTCCATTCTGGAAGTGGCTGTTGTTGTCAATTTATCATATATCCTCACTGTTCATAAACTACAGTCCACTCTGTGCTCTCCTCATTGCTTTGGGGGATTCACTTGAACTCCAGCTTACATTGTGCTCCCTGATTTACTCTGTCTCAGCTATGACTACTCAGGTGTCTTGCGTCTTGCTCTGCACTATGCTAATATATGCCTTGAGTGTTGAGGAATGCAGGCCTACCTTATGGGCCTTATGGTCATCATACCTGTCTGATCCAGGTCCACCTCACTGGTTTCAGACAAGACTGTGACCACCAAATCTCTCTTTGTGAGGCCAAGGTGCTCAGGAACATAAACTCCATGTATGTTCACAAAGCTGCTCTGCCCCAGATCGAAATATTCAGTTGTTTCTGGCAGCATTATGCTCTCCCAATCTCCATCCTAGTCTTGCATGCCCAGAAACTCATGCTCATATTATACTTGCCTTGCTACTCTACCCTACTACTCATCATCAGTTTGTTGTACTGTGGTTGCTTGTATGTTGCTGTGATATTAGAAGCTATGCCACCAGTATTTCATCTACCAGCAGGGTACCCATGATGGACAGTTTTAAGCTGTGCTTCCAGACTAAGACAGACTGGGAAGAAGGATAGGGCTATGCACTTCTGAAAAAATTGGAAAAATGAATGACAATGAAACATTGTAGAGCCTCAAGTTGGAAGGAACTCCCACTATGGCTAGAGAAGAGCTGCCCCCTTCAGTACAGTCTACCTTAATGGCATAGATTGAATAAGCTTATTGGACCTTCATTTGCTTATGTGGCATGACACGAAATGTGAAGAAACAGCAGCAAACATACATCAATAATTGGAGCATGAAATATACAACATATGAAACTAGGAAACTTATAAGTTGTCAAAAATGAAATAGCATGTATAAAGATCAGTATCCTAGTCATTAGTGACTGAATTTACTGGTATTGGCCATTTTTAATCAGGCAATCATATAGTCTTCTATGCTGGAAATGATAAACTGAAGAGAAATTGTATTGCATTCATCATCAAAAAGAGCATTTCAATATCTAGCTTGAAATATAATGCTGTCAGTAATACATAATAATATCCATATGCCTACAAAGAAGAAAAATTAACTCTACTATTATTCAGAAGAAATCACCCAGTACTAAAGCCAAAGATGGAGAAATTGAATACTCTTACCAAACTTCTTCAGCCTTAAATTGAGCAAATATGTAATCAAGGTGTAATGATAATTATTGTTGATTGGAATGTAAAAGTTGGAAACAAAGAAGAAGCATCAGTAGTTGGAAAATATGTGTTTGGTGATAACGGTGACTCGGGTGACCACGAGATAGAATTTTGCAGGATCAACAAATTATTCATTGAAATATCTTTTCTCAGTACCATAAACAATGACTATTCACTACAGTGACCTCACCAGATGGGACACACAGGAATGAAATCAACTACATCTGTGAGGAGAAGAGGTACAGGAGTTCAATATCATTAATCAAAAAAAGGCCAGGAGCTGAATATGGAAGAGACCATCAATTGCTCCTATGCAAGTAAAATTGAAACTGAAGAAAAGTAAAACAAGCCCACATGAAACAAAATGTAACTGTGATTATATCCCACCTGAATTTAGAAGGCATTTGAAGAACGTATTTGGGGTATTGAACACTGGTGACCAAACACCAGATTGATTGTGGGATGACGTGAAGAACATCAAATATAAAGAAAGCAAAATGTCATTAAAAAGACAGGAAAGGAAGAAAAGACAAAAATGGATGTCAGAGGAGACTTTGAAACTTGGTCTTGAAAAAGGATGGCTAAAGTGAATAGAAGAAAGGATGAAATTAAAGAGCTGAACAGAAGATTTCAAAGGGTAACTCAAGAAGACAAAGTAAGGTATTATTATGGAATGTGTAAATATCTGGAATTAGAAACTGAAAGGGAGGAACAATTTGGCATTTCTCAAACTGAAAGGTCAGAAACAAAATAAATAAATAAAAGAACCCTAGCGTTGCAATATTGAACAATTCTAAGAGCAAAATATTGAACAATGTAGGAAGCATCAAGACAAATTGGAAGGAATACATATAATTACTGTACCAAAAATTATTGGTCAATGCTCAGTTATTTCAGGATGGAGCATATTATCAAGAACCAATGATATTGAAAGAAGAAGTCCAAACTAAACTGAAGAAATTGGGGAAAAACAAGCTTCAAGAATTATTAGAATATCCATGTAGATGTTTCAACAAACTAATATATTGCTGGAGGCACTCATTCATTTATGCCAAGAAATTTGACAAACAGCACCCTGGCTAAGTGACTGAAGGAATTCCATGTTTATGCATACTCCACAGAAAGGTGATCCAAAAGAATGTGAAAATTATTGAACAATATCATTAATATCACACATAAGTAAAATAGTTTCAGCAGTATATTAACAGGGAACTCCCAGAAATGTTATCTGGATTCAGAAGAGGATATAGAATGAGGGATATTATTGCTGGTGTCAGATGGGCCTTAGCTGAAAGCAAAGAATACCAGAAAGATGTTTACCTGTGTTTTATTGACTAAGCAAAGGCATTTGACTTTGTGAGTCATGGCAAATTATGCATAATATTGTAAACAATGGAAATCTCAAATCATTTTTACTGCTCATGGGAAAATAGTACATAGACAAAGATGCAGTAATTGCACCAGAACAAGGAGATATTGAGTAGTTCAAAATCAGGAAGGGTGTGTATCAAGGTTGTATCCTTTTACCATATTTATTCAATCTGTAGGCTGAGCTAATAATCCAGGAACCTGGACTACATGAATAAAAATGAGACAACAAATTAGAAGGAAGACTTTTAACAATATGTGATATGCAGATGACAAAAACTTGCTTGCTGTAAGTGAAGACTTGAAGAACTTACTGATCCTAATCAAAGACTACAGCATTCAGTATCGATTGCTTCTCAACACAAAGAAAACCAATAAAAACATCATGACAAATGGAGAAAAGACTGGCATTCTCAGGGATTTCATTTTACTTGGATCCAAAATCAATGCCCATGAAAGTAGCAGTCAAGAAATCAGACCTCGTATTTCACTGGGTAAATCTGTTGCAAAAGACCTCTTTAAAGTGTTAAGAAGGAAAGATGTAACTTTTAAGGGTAAGATGCATCTGACCTACACGGTGGTATTTTCAATTGCCTCATAAACGTGTGAAAGCTGGACAATGTACAAAGAAGAACAAAGATTATTTGATGCCTTTAAATTGTGATGTTGGCAAAGAATACTGAAAATACCATACTGTCAGAAGAATGAAGCAATCTGCCCTGGAAGAAGTGCAGCCCAAATGCTCCTTATAAGCGAGGCTGACCAGACGTTTTGTCACTATTTTGTCATGCTATCAGAAGGGGCCATTCCCTGTAGAATGATATCATGCGTGGTGAAACAGAAGGTCAGTGAAAAACAGGAAGATTCTCAACAAGATGGTATGACACTATGGCTGCAATGACGAACTCAAGCATAGCAAGTGTTGTGAGGATCTTGCAGGACTGGGCAGTGTTTTGTTCAGTTGTACATAGGGTTGCTATGAGTCGGAGCTGTTTGGACTGTACCTACCAACAATAATAGCACCAGGTACTGTGTACACAGGGACAAGGCAGGTGTTAACAGGATCCAGTACTAATGCACAGTCAATAATCAATGCCCATGGAAGTGGCAGTCAAGAAAACAAATGAAGCATTGCATTGGGCAAACTTGCTGAAAAAGGCCTTTTTAAAGTGTTCAAGATCAAAGATGTAATTTTGAGAATATAGATCTGCCTAGGGGGCTCTGGTAGCATTGTACCTAAGGCCCTTGCTTGCTAACCAGAAGGCTGGAGGTTCAAACCCACCAGCCACTCCTTGGAAGGAAGGTTGGCAATCTACTTCTATAGTGATATAGCCTCAGAAACCCAAGGATGGGTCGCTATGAGTCTACTCGCTGTGAGTCTGCTTGACTCAAGGGCACATAACAACAACAGATCCGCCTAATTCAAGCCATTGTTTTTTCAGTGACCAAATATGCATATGAAAAGTAGATAATGAATAAGAAAAACAAAAGAACTTAACCTTTTGAATTGTGGTGTTGGAGAAGAATATTAAATATTTCATGGACTATCAGAAGAATGAACAAATCTTTCTTGGCAGTTCAGCCATAATGTTCCTTGGGGATGACGATGTTGAGACCCAAATACTTTGGACATGTTAGCAGGACAGACTACTGCTTGGAGAAGGATATGTTGCTTGGTAAAGTAAGGGTCAGGAGCAAAGAGGAAGACCTCAAGTTGATGGACAAACACACTGGCTGCCACCAATGTTGGATTGCAACTGGTCATTGATTGGCTCCTATCAATGATTGTGAGATTGATGCAAAACTGAGTAGTATTTCATTCTGTTGTGCTTGAGTCAAAATTGACTTGACAGCACCAGTATTAACTCTGAAAACTTCATAACCAATTTCTGAAAAGAGAGAACAATTTACTGCGTGGGTATCTCAGTGATATCAACAGGGAAAACAGTAAAAGCCTTCAGGCCCCCAGTTATAGGTAGATGACTCCCCCTTGATCTTTACCCAAGATCAGTGTAAAGAATAACAAAAAGATTTTGGGATACTTAAGTGATGCTGTAAGTGATTGATGATCTCAGAATTAAACATCACATACTCCCTTCTGAAACAATGAGAATTTAAGAGGGGAAATTAAATGGAGTAGGAAAGAAAAGACAGGAAGCAAAGTTTCAAATAAAGAAAAGCATGTTCTAGAAGATATAGGTCTCAGAAAGAACTGTTAAACCAACATATACTTTACAACGTGCAAAGTGCATTTGGAACTGACAGACTCAGTGCTCCAGAAGTCTCTGTCACGTGGTCTTCCAGCCACTATCTACTAGGTTTAAACGACTAAGGAGCTCTGGTAGTGTAGTGCCTAAGGTACATGACGGCTAACCAGAAGCCTGGTGGTTCAACCCACCAGCCACTTCTCGGAAGAGAGGTTGGGCTATCTACTTCCGTAGTGATACTGTCTTGGAAATCCAAGGAGTGGTCATTCTGAGTCTGGACCGATTCGACGGCATATAACAACTACAACATTATGAAGAAAACATTAATTTATGTAATAACTAGTTTTAAATGTCAGGGTTATTGATTTTTAATATAAATACAGAAAAATCCACCATTTATAGGGGCCAGGGTGCTTACTTTGCTTACAAAGAAAAGTGCACAGTGTTGTACCTGTGTATTGTTATGGGGTCAGTTGGGTCTCTGGATGGTAAGGGAGTTGGAAGGAACATAATTGGAAACTTCATAACACGGATGTCTGAGGAAGAGATTTGTGAATAGACTTCTTTCTATGGGTAAGAAATATGAAGATATTTTTGTCCCATGGGAATGATCACCAAAGAGTGAAAAGAGCAAAGTGTGGTTTTAATAGTCAAGTTGATAGGATGTGTACATCAGTCACCTTCTTTCTTCAGCTACTGCTGTCATTGCCCGGTGGGCTTGTAGACAGAGTGATCATGGTTGCAATGATGGAGGTTATGGATGAGTTCAGTGACATGAATTTACCCTGGACAACCTGGCTATAGCTCCTGCTAAGTGCTCCATCCACTAGCTGCAGAGACCACCATTGAATTCCACTATGATGTCATTCGCCTGACAGATTATTTACATTGGACAGCTTCCATCATGAAAAAAGATAGTGTTATTCTCATAGGACTTCAAGCTTACTCGAGATATGAATTTGCTTTTTCTGTACACAATGATTCTGCCAAAATTATTATGTATGGAGTTACGGAATGCTTAAATTCACCATGATTAGGTGTCATACTGCACTGCTTCTGAGGTACAGATTAGAATACAAGATTTCAAAGACATGTCATGCTTGGTAGGGTGGAGGGTCGACGAAAGAGGGGG
>NW_006922830.1:110338-123448 GCF_000298275.1 Orycteropus afer afer | reverse complement strand
GACAGTATCACTACGAAAGTAGATTGTCCAATCTTCCTTCTGAGGAGTGGCTGATGGGTTTGAACCTCCAGCCTTCTCATTAGCAGTCAAAATGCCTTAGGTACTAAATCTAGAACATTATAATTCAGATGAGAAGTACATTTGTTTTTATTAAACAATCACAAATTATGACTTATGGTATACTTTCATATTATTTAAGTATATACATGCTTATAAGATTTTGAGAGAATTGAGCAGTTTGTACTCCTAGAAGTAGGAAGTTGGACTTCACAAAATTTATTAACCATTGACACATTTCTCATTAGCAATATGTTCTGTATTATTAATTTTCCATAATTATACCATAAACTTTTCCGTTGAGGAAACAGTTTTCCAGAGGCCAGATTGATTCACTTATTTATTTTTATTAAGTAGTTCATTGTTCCAGCACCATTCTCTTGTTACTGCAGTAAAAAAAAAAAAATGTTTTTCTGTCCCAGAAGAGTGTCCTGGATTCTTCCCCTGTGTACTCAAGAAGAAATCAAGAGGTTGGTATAAGAATCCAAATGTAATTATAGTGTACTTGAATAGAGTGACCAGTTCAGTCCACAGGTAAGAGGGACATTTTTCACTGCTTCCTAAATATTTTAGAAACTTGAACCTTGACTTTCCAACTAGAATATTTGCCTTGATACTTAAATTTGAATTAGGTTATTCTAGTTCATTAAGACCTGTATTAAAATTTGAATAATTCTTTAGAACATAGGAAAGAAAACAGGAGCAGACACATATATAGTACCGTAAATGTGTAAATTAGAAATTTGCTTCAAGTTACTTGATGGATGCTAATCAGAATAGGAGCATCAGAATTAAATGTCTATACTTAAAATCAGAGAAATTATTATATGGAGAGAAAATGTGTATTGAAACAACATTTGGTTATGGGGCCATAATTGTTTTATTTTATTTTATATGATACTTTGGGACCATAATTATTTTCTCATGGAGTGATAAATTAATTTAGAACATATTTTTCTCTAAAAACTTACATATCTATATAATTTCATGGTCTATAGAATCTGGCCCTAAGGCGGCTCGTTGGTCTAGGGGTACGATTCTTGCTTTGGGTACGAGAGGTCCCAGGTTCAAATCCCAGATGAGCCCACGTTTAGGAGCTCTGGTAGCATAATGCCTAAGGCACTTGACTGCTAACCAGAAGGCTGGTGGTTCAAACCCACCAGCCACTCGTCGGAAGGAAGATGGGGCAATCTACTTCCTTCCACAGTGATACTGCCTTGGAAACCCAAGGAGGGGTCGCTATGAGTTGGGTCCAACTCGAAGGCACATAACAACAACAACAACATAGAAGCTGTATGTCTATGTAACACAATTCAAGTTTATGAGAATATTCTTTTCATCCTATTACCCATGTTGTTATTATGTGTCACCGAGTCCGACCCAACTCATAGCAACCCCTCCTTTGGTTTCCCATGTGGTATCACTAAGGAAGTAGATTGTCCAAACTTTCTTTCACGGGGGATGATAATTCCAGATATAGCACAAGTTGATTTCTACAGTAGAAATAGCTTAGATTGTGGAATCAAAGAAATCTGGGGTGATTCCTTGCTATGCTAACAACTTCTATGTAACCTTATAAATTTCATGTTTAACTGGGCCTTATTTATCTATAAAGAATGCTGAATTGTTTAGTTTTCAGTGTTCAATATAGATTATGAACAGTAATGTACACAACATTCCTAATTCCTAGAATCCACTTAATAATATGTGGTAGCTGCTGTCATAGCTTTCTCTCTTCTCAATGCAACTGTTTGTAGTACTATTCTCATGGACATCTAGAACTTTACGTTTTCTGACTAGAGACTGAATGAGAGTTGAGGACCTGATTATCTTTTAGTATTCCAGATGGTATGTGTTTTGTTAAAAAAAAAAAATCAAGATCTATGTTTTTGTGCTTTTATCCTCTCTAGACTTAAAGTGAAATCAACCTGTTGTAAATAGAAAAGACCATCAGTACAGGAGTGGACTCTGGGTGGAACTATGTTCTGCAGGGTTTTTGCAATGGCTGCTTTTTCAGAAATAGGTTGCCAGGTCTTTCTTCTGAGGTATGTCTAAGAGAACTTCAACCTCAACATTTTCAGTTAGCAGCTGAGTGTCTTAAACATTTCCATCAAGTATTGAATCTGACATAAAATAAACAATTCTAATTTCCTTAAAGATTAGTGAACAGAAGTGCCTGTTTGAAGAAGCTTGGATAAAGTGGTTAAACCCCATACGTTTTCCTTTACTAAGTCTCCATTCCTCTTTAGTGAAGAGGATAACTAACCTCTCTAATGGTACCTAATTTGATATAAAATATAGTTTGTTTATAAATTATATTCTTGCTGTATAGACTATATCAGACCACCAAGGATACCTGGAAATTACATCGTCAAGTGTATCAGGAGATTTTTAACAAAACACACTGTTATTTTACTGACAAGTCCTAAGGCAGAATGCAGTTACCAAGATGCATTATTATACCCTTTTAATCATAGAATATTGTTGTTGTTGTTGTTGTTGTTATGTGCTGTCTAGTTGGACACGACTCATAGTGACCCCTCCTTGGGTTTCCGAGGCAGTATCACTATGGAAGTAGATTGCCCCATAAAATATTAGAATTGTTTAAACTTAATTTCGATGGAATGGGATTTCAATATATGTTTGGAGTCACATAACCAATTTGTAAAAATAAAAAGGAAAACATTCAATTTATTATGCCTGGTTCAATGCTTTGCTGAAGAAGGAATTGATTTTAAATTTTTCTATTTTGTTTTAGAAAAATAAAATGTAGAAATCATATTTAACTAGTATATACTTTTCACCTATAATCAAATATTAGCTTAATAAGTTATTGTAATATGTTTCATAAATGAGCCCTGTCATGAGTAGCATGCTCATGTAATTGAACAAATTATGTCTTAAAAATTCTGTTGTTCTTATCTGTTCTTTGATACCAGAAGTATGGCTTTACTGTTTGAAGCTTACACTGGAACTAGATGCTATTTATATTTTAATAGCAGGTTTGCCAGGTAAATATAATACGCTTAACTTCCCACCATTGTTGTCTTGTTTCATACACATCAATGAAATGACAGAATGACACAGTCTAGCTGACGTTTCTCTGTTTATGTTAGTTAAGTTATGTTTTGCTGTGGATTTTCAATTTCTTTATTAGGCTATCTATTGGCATTTTTTTCAAAATCTGCTTGCATATTTTATTCCTTCCACTGGGCTTCTTTCTACCTACCTAGTTTCTGTTTTGTCCCTGACTTTTGGCGAGTTAAGTATTTCATGGATACTTGAAAGAGACACACACAGACAAAAGAGTGGAAAGGAGAGAGAAAGAGAGAGAATGGAGAATTTTAAAAACAGAAATGCATCTTTTCGATGCCCAAATAATGTATGGGTTAATATTTATTGATTATTTCATCCTATTGATCATTCAAATAATTCAAACACCATAGAAACTTTTGTAAGATGTTTTGCATGTGTTTTCTGAAAGATTATATAAAATACATAAAGGTTTACACAGAAATACACATATTTCTCAATTATCAATTAAGTTCCATAGGCCAGATCCTTCTGTGAAATTGACGTCACGTGAAATTGATGTCATGTGAAAATGGAGGATGACCACATCAGATCCCAAGGTGGAGAATGATTACATAATTATATTACTGCCAGATTATAGTGTTGCATAACTGCTAAACCACTGAGAATCATGGCCCAGCAAAATTGACATAAAATCATCACTGGCAGCATTACTCTTGCCTTACATGTTGGTACTTCCAGATGTATGTTGTTAAAATACAAAATAATTGGATAGTCATTTCTTTACTGTTGTAAATGCCAAATGTCAGATAAAGAGATAGTTCATAAGTAGAGAATAAATGAAGCTACCTTTTAAGACAACTTGAAAAGTAAATCTAACTACATCAGTGTTCTAGTCCTCTGAGAAGATTTTTAAATTAAATCCTTTTCAATAAGCTTTTGTCATTAAAATTCAATCCAATCTTGAGAGATACATGCAGCAGTTCTCACTTTATACACGTGAACGTTAAGGAAAGGCATCCTTGCCTGCTGTAGTTAATGCAAGATGTGAACTCCAGTGTGTACTGTCATGGATAATATTTTTGGGTGTGAAGATCCTCTATTTATTGTTCTTTATGAGTTTTAAAATGTTGCAATTTGAGAACAATATTAATTGGCAGGATTATTTCTTTGTTTTTAATATAAAAATTTCAACCAATGAATGAATGAAAGCATTTTTTTCCTTTATTTATACAGGAAATTACATCTATATGTGCCCAAGAACTTTATCACTGCTTATCTCTTCACTGCCTAGGACATTACTGTGTCCTTCTAAGAAACAAACATGAAGATGTAATTGGGTGTGACCTGTTTCACAGAATATTATATTTGTCAGTTGCCATTTAGTTGATCCCAACTCCAGACGATCTCATGCGTGTTGATGTTGACCAGTGATCCATATGAATTTCCATGGCAGTCACTTGATAGTAGCCAGTCTTATCTTCTGAGGTGCTTCAGGATGGAATGGGATCATTGACTTTCCATTAGCTGCAAACACATTGACCATTTTCACCATTCGAAGACTCCACTTGCTTTCAGGACCTATGAATATTAACTGAAATGCCAGTGTTGTCATCAGGACGGGATCCACACAGGATTCAGTTGAAGAATGTCACTGAAGTCACCACGTTTACATTGCTGGGCTTCACAGATGATTTTGAGATGCAAGTCTACCTCTTTCTACTATTTCTTGCAATCTATATTTTTACTTTGGTAGGAAATTTGGGACTGGTTTTATTAGTGATGGTAGATTCTAGACTCCACAACCCCATGTACTATTTTCTGAGTGTATTATCTGTCTTAGATGCCTGCTATTCTTCAGTTGTCACCCCTAAAATGTTGGTCAATTTCCTGACAGAGAATAAAGACATTTCATTCCTGGGATGTGCTACACAGATGCTGTTCTTTGTCACTTTTGGGACCACGGAATGCTTCCTCTTGGCAGCCATGGCATATGATCGCTACCTAGCAATCTACAACCCACTGCTCTATTCAGTTAACATGACCCCCAGAGTCTATGTGTCACTCATCACTGTTTCTTATGTTGCTGGTATCATGCATGGTTCTTTACACACTGTAGTAACGTTTAGCCTTTCCTTCTGTGCATCTAATGAGATTAGACATGTCTTTTGTGATATGCCTGCACTCCTTGCTCTCTCCTGTTCTGACACTCACATCAACCAGCTTCTACTCTTCTACGTTATAGGTGGTATTGAAATAGTCACTATCCTGATTGTTCTGATCTCCTATGGTTTCATTTTCTTGGCCATTCTAAGGATGAGTTCTGCTGATGGGAGGAGAAAAGTTTTCTCCACTTGTGGCTCTCACCTCACTGGAGTGTCAATTTACCATGGAACAATCCTGTTCATGTATGTGAGGCCAAATTCCACCTATGCTTTGGACCATGACATGATCGCGTCTGTATTTTACACCATTGTGATTCCCATGCTGAATCCCATCATCTACAGCTTGAGAAACAAGGATGTGAAAGAAGCAATGAAAAAACTGGTTGAGAGTAATCGGTTCATAAATAGACTGCATTTTTAGCATTGTAAAACTGAAAAAAAGAAATGTTTGGTGTCAATCTGTATTTCTACAATTTGAAACTAGAGAAGAAAGTGTCTTGCTAAAATATCTCCATATCCTGCAATAGTCTCATATAAGGCATTAATCAACCTTTCATAATAGAATTTTACAACAGAAATATCGTATCATCTGTATGCCACAGTGTTATTTTTAAATTTACCCATATTAAAAATTCATTGGTGCATGTATATTTCTTTGACTAATATTTATTTAACTTGATTTTTACTTGCTGTGATGTTTATGTCCTGAGAACTCTATGACTTCAGGTATTCTCATATTGTTTATCAGAAGCTTTTGGCAAACATTTGAAAGTCAATTTCCCATTTTGAAATCCCTGGGAAGGATCTCCCAAAGATTACTAACTGCGAATGTCCTCCCACACTCAGATCCTTCTAGGCCTATGGATGTGCCTTCTGCTCTGATTGGCTCAACACCATATATATATGTGTTTCATTCAATAAAATTTACTTTCTTCCTACCAATGGTAGTTATCTTGTGATTCTACCATAACAAAATCATCAGAACTTAACAATCAAAATGATGTTCCTGTAAGAGCCAATCTGTAAATGTGAGTTTGAAATGCACATCATTCAATTTTAGAACCTTAATTTCTAATCTCTTCTGATAAAATATCAAAGAGAATTGATACATTTCTATTGGGAACAGGAAATATTTGAGAGCAGAGTGTGGTTTAAATCTACAAATTCTTCTAAAAGTACTATTTTTCAGAGATGTAATACAGAAATTTCATCTTATAAAAAACATACATTTTGAAGCTATTGTTGTTGTTGCTGTTAGGTGTCATTGAGTTGGACTCAACACATAGTGACCCCTCCTTGGGTTTCTGAGGTGGTATCACTATGGAAATATATTGCCCAACCTTCCTCCTGAGGAGTGGCTGGTGGGTTTAAACCACCAGCCTTCTGATTAGCAGTCAAGTGCCTTAGGCACTATGCTACCAGAGCTCCTATTTTGAAGCTAAAGTAATTTAAATAATTTCTGATTATAATCTATTGATATTATTTTCAAAAAAGAAGGAAAATTCTGTTTTTAAACCTAATCTTAAATATTCATCTTTCACAAAAGTCCGAAATTTTAAAACATTCCTAGATAGATATTTTTAAATTTTTTTTTATACAAATCAGAGATTCAAAGATGTTAAGGCAAAGATACAGTCAAGGTTGTGCCCTGGTTTGCCAGTCTAATGCTCTTTCAAATGAAAAGATATAATCTTCTTTTGGCAAATTGAAGGAGCAAGATTGCATTCAATTATGTCTAAAAATACTTGGTTAATAATCTGGCCATAAAGTTAAACAAGAATTCGTGCCATGAAAAGTCAGTTATCCTCTCCGTTTTTTTTTTTTTTTCTTTTTCCTCCTAATAAAGTAGAACCCATATTGTGAAAACAAACAGTGTCTAATGTCTTGTTTGTTTGTTCAAGTTCATATGGAAAAATGGTATATTTATTCTCAAGTTAATAACTTTTCACTCTTTATATCTCAGTTCAAATTTCTTTCCCTCAAATAAGAATTGTTTGACCTTCCCTATCCCCATGGACCTTATATATATATAATAGGTTAACACACTGGTTCATAGTATAACAAATATTACAGAAACCTAACATTAATATTTGTTGTTTTAAAAATCTGATTACTATCTAGGTGTATCACTATGCTGACACTATAGATTGCATAAAAGAAGCCATTGTGTCTCTTTCCTCACAGTTAAATCCCCAAGGAAAATATGGTACCTGGGACAATATAGTTTACACTGAAATATTTATTGAATGAATGCTGAGTCAATGAATGAATAATAATTAGCATCAATCATTAGAACTCTTATGCAGCTTATTAAGTGCTGAACATTTATATAAGTGTTTTCCATGTATTATATTATGTAATTAATCATCACAGCAACCTCATTAAGTAATTCTACTATTCTCTCATATGAGAAACAGAGGCACATAAATTTGGTCAAGACCTCATAGCTCCAAAAAATGATAACCATATTCAATCTTAAGCTTCCAGGCTACAGATGTATCACTACTAGATATTTTAATAAGTTATATAAAAGACTTATCCTTCTCTTTTATCTAGTATATTTTATATCCATCAGAAAACACTTTATAAAAAGCATTGAAGGTCTTCATTAAGTCAAAGAGAGAATATACACAAAGAAAGACTATTTGCAGAGAAAATAAAAGAATGTAAGAGATATTGGGGAGTTAGCTTCCATAGGATTAAAATGAACATATTGAAAACAAATATAAGAAGAAGAAGAACATTGTAAAAGTAGATCATATCAGTTGTACCTATACTGATTCTGAGGTTAGATAACATTTTCAAGGTACAGAACTAGAATCCCAGAGAGATGTCACCCTGGTTAGACCAGTGAAGTAGATCAGACAAGGGAATATTACAAGGGATAAAGGGAGCAGTTACATCATGACAAATACTCAACTGGTCAATAAGACTTAATTTGCAATGCGTATACAAGTAAGAGTAGAATTTCAAATGCATGAAGCTAACATTACTAGAATTGAAAAGAGCACAGAATGAATTGGCAAAAAACAAGAGTCAAGAATTGATGAAATATCCACCGAGATGTTTCAACAAATGGTTGCAGTGCTAGAGGCCCTCACTTATTTATACCAAGAAATTTTGAAGACAGCTATCTGGCCATCCCACTGGAAGAGGTCCATACAGGTGGCCATTCTAATGAAAAGTGATCCAACAGAATGCAGAAAATATTGAACTATATCATTAATATTGCATGCAAGTAAAATTCTGCTGCAGATAATTAAAAAATGGTTATAGCAGTACATGATCAGGAAACTGGCAGAAATTCAGCTGGATTCAGAAGGTGGCATGGGATGAGATATATCATTTCTGATGTCACATGTATCTTGCGTGAAAGAAAATAATACCAGAAAGATATTTGCCTGTATTTTATTAACTATGCAAAGGCATTCAACTGTGTGGATCTTAACAAATTATGGGTAACAGTGTGAAGAATGGGGATTCCAGAGTGGTTAATTGTGTTCCTGAGGAAACTTTACATACATCAAGGGGCAGCTGTTGGAAAATAACCAGGGAATACTGTATGGTTTAAAATCAGGAATGGTGTGTGTCAGGGTTGTATCATTTCACCATACTCATTCATTACATATTCTGAACAAATAACCAGAGAAGCTGAATTATATGCAGAAAAACACACTGTCAGGATCAGAGAAAAGCTCATTAACAACCTATGACATGCAGATGACACAATCTTGATTGCTGAAAGTGAAGAGGGCTTGAAGCACTTATTGATGAAGATCAAAGACTACAACCTTCAGTATGGATTGTATCACAACATCAAGAAAGCAAAAATCCTCACAACTGGACCTATAAGTAACACCTTTATAAATGGAGATAAGATTGAAGTTGTTAAGGATTTAATTTTGCTTGGATCCACAATCAATGTCTATGGAAGCTGTGGTTAAGAAATCAAGTGAAATACTGCGATGAGCAAATCTGCTGCAAGGGCCACTGACCTACCCATAGGATTTTCATATGCATGCAAGGACCGGACAATGAATGAGGAAGACCACAGAAGAGTTGATGTTTTTGAATCATGGTGTTGGTGAAGAGTATTAAAGGTGCCATGGACTGCCAGAGGAGAGAACAAATCTGCCTTGGAGGAAGTACAGGCAGAATGTTTTTTTGGAAGTGAGACTGGCCAGACATCTTCTCTCATATTTTGGTCATGTTGTAAGAAGGGACCAGTCCCTAGAGAAGGACATCATGCTGGGTAAAGTAGAGGGTCAGTACAAAAGGGGGAGGTCCTCAATGAGATGGATTGGTAGAGGGGCTGCAGTAACGGGCACAATCTTAGCAACACTCGTGAGGATGGCACAGGAAATGGCAGTGCTCCGTTCTGTTGTACATGGTGTTGCTATGACTTGGTACAAACTTGATGGCACCTGACAACTACAACAATAACAACAACAACATTGCATTGAGGAGAATTACTATATTAATAATAAAGTTTTCCTATTCATTAGCACAGAATATCCAAACATTTTTCAGGTGTTCTTAAACTTCTTTCAGTGATCTTTTATAGCTGACAGTGTACAAGATTTTCACTTCTTTTGCTAAATACAGTCCCATTAATTTAGTTGTTTGGTAAATGAAATTGCTCACTTACTAGCTTTTGAGGTGCAAAGGGTTCCTTATGTGGCTTTCTCACTGTAGGCGAGCAATCCACTTAAGATAATTGATCATATTGCCTAAGTGGATCCTATCAGCCTAAATGATATGATATCAACTAATTGATATAATATCAACTTAAGCTGATTGGTCTAAATAATTGGTCAAGTCATGATCCTGCTATGCTAATCTCTCCTTAAATCTGACAAAGGTTTTCCTATATAAATAGCCACACTAACTAATGTTTTTGGAGAGCAAGCAAAGGAACACATGAGCACATTTTGAGACATGAGACCCTGCACTAAGAAACTGCCCCACCCAATGAAGAGCTGTACGTGAGTCAAAGGCTGTAACACTGAGATAATTACACTGAAAACTGCCAGTAGGGCCAAAGCAACAAGTACTGTAATCTAGTTCAAGGCAATTGTGCAAATGATGAGGTCCATAGAGCTAAACAACAGCAACAGCAGGGCCAAAGCACAGCAGAGCAGGGCATGGTAGTGGTGTGAAGCCAGTAGACATTTGGAAGACATTGTGCAGTGGTCTTCCTGCAGAGACTGGGTCATCTTCTAAACTGGTTTGCCCACAGGGCTGTGAAAGAGTTTTTACTAGGTCTTGAGCACAGGTGACTGAGAAACCCTGGGCAAGAGTCTACCTTCAGGGTCTTCAGAGACCTTGTACAGGGTGTGCCTATAAGGCTTGAGTATACACTGCAAGATTTACCCATGGGCTTAGGCACATCCTTTGCAATGTATGCATGTAAAGCTGCATACATTGTATGTAAAACTTGGTTGCACTCACTGCAAGGGTTCCCTTCAGAGGCTTGGACAGCTAGCTCCATTAGGGTCTGCTTGTTCGATTCTGAAGAACAGTTTTACTCTTGGAGAATTGTCTTAAGATGCTCTTAGAGCTGGGTGGACCAAGACAGTCCCCAGACTAGTGCTTGAGAGCTGAGCCAGACAACAATGAGTAGAATCAGTTAAGATGAGCTTCAGAGAGACAAAGAGAGTGAGAGAGTGCAACCTGTGTGTGAAATGCCCCTTTTTCCCATTGCTTGTTGCTAATGTATGAAAACCCAAATGATTTTTGTGTTAATCTCTTATTCCAGCACTTTGTTAAATTCTTTTATTAGCTCTTGTAGCTTCCTTGTGGATTTTCTGGGTGTTTTTGCATTGGAAACGCCTTGTTGGGCACCACCAACAATATATAGAATTATGTCATCTGTGAAAATGGGATAGTTTTACTTCTTCCTTCTCAGTTTGGATAGCTTTATTTCTTTTCCTTGCCTAATTGTTTTCACTAGAATTTTCTTTTGCCTTTGGCATTCAAAAGTTTGATGAAAATGGTCCTCAATGTGGCCCTATTTAGAATTTTTTTCTGCTTGGACATGTTTTATGTTTTCTATAATCTAATTATATATATATATGCTTAGACAATTTTGAGAGAATTAAGCCAGTTGTATTCCCAGCACTGTTGTTGTTGTTGTTGCTGTTATGGGCCGTCAAGTGAGACTCAACTCACAGCAACCCTTCCTTGGGTTTCCAGGGCACTATGAGTTGGATCTGACTTGATGGCACATAACAGCAACAACAACAACATCACTATGGAAGTAGATTGTCCAACCTTCTTTCCAAGGAGTGGCTGGTGGGCTTGAACCATGAGTCTCCTGGTTAGCAGTCAAGTGATTTAGGCACTACACTACAGAGCATAAGGAGACTGGATTTCAAACAATTTAATTTATTAACTAATGAGATATAGCAAATTAGTATCAGAGCTAGGATTACATTTTGTATCATTAGATTTATTTTCTAATCTTATACTATAAATTTTCCAATGGAAAATTTTGGGAGGAGTTTTCCAGAAACCACCAGACTGATTTATTTATTTGTTTGTCTGTTTGTTTGTTATCAAAGAGTTCAATGTTTCAAAACCATTCTCTTGTTATTCCAGTTAAAAAAAGAAAAAGACCTCATTTTCCTGTCCCAAAAGACTGTTAGCATCCTTTCTTCTTGATGCTTCCCCTGTGGACCAGAAAAGGAGCTGAAGAGGTTCTCATAAGCATTCAAATACAATCATAGTGCACATGAATTGCGTGACCAGTTCACTTCCACAGGTAAAATGAAAAATTTTTCATCACTCACAAAATATTTTAGAAACTTGAATCTTGACTCTCCAAGTAGAGTATATGCGTTGATATTTAAATTTCAATTAGATGATTCTGGTTTATTAAGACTTGTATTAAAATTGAATGTTTCCTGAAAACATAGCAAATAAAACAGAACAGATAACCTATGTGTTTAGGACAATAGAGGTGTAAAGTAGAAATTTGCACTAACTTTCTTGAGGGATGGTAATCAAAATAGGAGAAGCAGAATGATGTGGCTATATTTAAAAACTCAGAAATTAAAATGAGCTTTCAAAAAGCCTATGGCTATATGCTACTTAGGATCGTATTGATATTCTCATCAAAGAATATAAATTATTTTTAAACTTATTTTTTCTCTAGAAGCCTATATATATACTGCATGGTTTAAAATCAGGAATGGTGTGTGTCAGGGCTGTATCATTTCACAATACTCATTCATTACATATTCTGTATATATTGTTGTACATAAGCTGAATAACTTTACAAATTCAAGTATGTGATGATGTTCATTTCTATTATTTCTACAGGATGTTTATTCCAGTGGGTTTGGCACAGTGGGATTGCAATAGTGGAAATAGGTTAGATTGTGGAATCAGAAAAATCTGGAGTGAATCTTTGCTCTGCTAGTAACCATCTCTCTAACCTTGGTAAAATTTTATGTCTAGCTTGGTCTCATTTCTCTTATCTATAAAAGAATGCTAAATTACTTAGTTTTCAGAGCTCTATATAGATCATAAAGAGTAATGTACACTAAATTCCTAATCCTTAGACTCCAATTAATAGTATGTGGTAGCTGCTATACTAGTTTTCTTTCTTCTCAAGCCAAGTGGTTGTACTCTTCTCACAGACATCGGGTACTTTTTTGTTTTCCAACTATAATATCAGTTATTGAGAGCTGAGGAATTAATTTTTTTTGGTGTTCCAAATGGAACATGTTTTATTAAAATAAAAATTCCAGACCTATATTTTTGGGCTCCTAGCCTCTATAATCTCTTTATAAATATATAAATAAATATAAATATAAATATAAATATATATATATATATATATATATAATTA
>NW_006922830.1:102516-109919 GCF_000298275.1 Orycteropus afer afer | reverse complement strand
ACATTGTTCTCCCACTCTATCCAGGATCTCCTACATAGATGCCCCTCTGAGTGGTTGACTGTGGCAGCTGGGCACCATCTAATTCTTTTGGTCTCATAGTCGAGTAGGCTAAAGATTGCGAGGTATAACAATTGCTTGGACTGACTGTTTCCATGCAGCTTTGGTTTTCTTCATTCGTCTTTGCTTTGGATGAAGAGGGACCCATCGTTGCATCTAGATGGGTACTTGCAAGCTTTTAAGATCCCAGTTGCTATTTGCCAAAGTAGGATGTGGAACAATGTTTTGTGTAGTATGTTATGCCAATTTAGCTTGATGTCCCCTGCAACTATGGTACTGAGCCCACAGGTCCAACTACTCACTCCCTCTGGGTAGCTGCCTGTGGCCAAGAAGTGACTACAACCTTATCCTTTGTCAGCTCTACTATATACCTATGAATTCTTTTCTTTTCTTTCTTTCTTTCATTTTTTAATTGTGATTAGGGTGAAAGTTACAGAGAAAACTCACTTTCCATACAGAAGTTCACACACTTTTTCTCATGACATTGATTACAATTTCCCACAAAGCAACAGCTCCCTCCCTCGTCCTCCCCATAGTTAACTTCTTCCCTGTGTCCTTCCCTCCCATGCACTCCTGCCCCCTGAGCTGTCTCCCTGTGCATACACAGCCCTTCTATTGTCTCATGATTAATGTCTCCAAGGAGTGTATCTACCAAATGCAAATGTTCACCTCATATGTCTGTCTTTTGTTTGGCTGGAAGCTACAGGAGTGGGTTCAATTCCAAACCTAAGGGCAGCTAGAGGCCATGGCCTCATTGGTCCCATCAGCCTCTATCAGTCCAACAAACCTGGTCCCACCCCCCTTTTTTTTCCAAATGATTTTGAGGTGTGTTCCACATTATTCTCCCACTCTATCCAGGATCTCCTACATAGATCCCCTTCTGAGTGATTGGCAGTGGTAGCTGGACATCATCTATCTGGGAATTCTTACAGGACATACAAATACATTTGTAGAAACATTGTCTGCCAACCCTATACATGATCTTGGGCACACTTCCCCCTACATAGACATACTTAATAGTTCAGCCTATCTACCCATCTATCCTTCCATATACCCATGTTTGCCTTCACGGGCAATGCAGTACCGTATGTGCAACAGGGCTCATCTTTGTTGTCTGTACATCCCATGTACCTCTCTAGTCTTCCTCTTCCTCAGTGCCACCTTGTTGATTACTTACATTTGGTACATTGTCCTTCCTTTCACCCAAATCAATACTTGTCTCTACCTATCTAACAGTGTTCCCTCTCCTCCCCTCCCACACCTAGTAGCCAACAAAGAAAATTTCCTTCCGTATATAAACCTTTTCTTGACTTTTTATAACGGACTAATACAATATTTGTCCTTCTGTGATTGATGTATTTCTCTCAGCATAATGTCCTCCAAGTTCACCCATGATATGCTGTGTTTTTTAGCCTCTATAGTCTCTTAAGATGAAATCATCTAGTCATAAACACAACCAGCCATTTGCCATTAAGTTGACTCTGACTCATGGTAATCCAAGGTGTGTCAGAGTAGAACCGTGTTCCATAGGACTTTCGGTCACTGATTTTTCAGAAGTTTATCACTAGACTTTTCTTCTGAGGTGCCTCTGAGTGGAATCCAACTGCCAACTTTCATTTAGCAGCTGAGTCTCTTAACTGTTTACACCACCCACAGGCTCTGTTATTAAAAAATAAATAAATAAATCTAATTTCCTTAAAGATTAGTTAACAGATTTGCGTATTTGAGAAAGCTTTGGTATAAAACCTGCCTTCCTTCATAAATTATGTTCTTGCTCTACAGACAAGATCAGACTGTCCAGGGTGCCTGAAATGTACATCACCAAGCCTATAAGGAGCAAGCAAAGCAAACTACTATTTTAATGACAGGTCCAGAGGCAGAATGCAGTGACAGGTATGTATTATAATGACCCTCAAATCATAGAATATTAGGAATATTGGAATGAAATTCAGTAAAATGGTATTTTAATATATGTTTAGGGTCATACAAAAAATTTGTAAAACTAAAAGAAAAATATTTTAGCTTCTGGCTTGGGGTTCATTCATTGCTCAATGCTTTGATGAAGAAATAGATTTTAAAACGATTTTGTTGTCAAATAATGTGGAAATCTTCTTTAAGTAGTATCTGCTTTTCAGATATAATCAGTAATTTAATAAATGTGTTAATATATTTCATTAAGGAGCATTCTGCATGAATAACATGTTCATATACTTGAACAAATCATGTCTAAAATATTTGGTCAATATTACTTAATCTTTGGGAAGAGAAGGGGACTTTACTTTTTCAAGCTCCCTTTTGCACTAGATGTTATTTCTGAGATTTTAATAGAAGTTGCTTGAGTCCAAGTATAATGTTCTTAATTTTCCACCATTGCTGTCTTTTCTCAGACACATCACATCAGGGAAATGATGTTTGGAATCATAGTGTAGCTGACATGCTCCTATTTATGTTAATCAAAGTATATTCTACAATGAAATTTGTAATGAATTTCTTTAGCAGACTACCTTTTGGCAATTTTTTGTTTCCAAAATCTTCTTACATATTTTTATATTCTTTCACTGTGCTTCTTTCAGCCCACCTAATTTCTATTTTGTCAGACTCTCTTCATTAAATATTGTTGTTTGTGTTCCATGGATTCATGAAAGAAAAACTGACAAAAAAGTGTGAAGTAGAGAAAAGAAAAGAGAATGGAAGGTTTTTAAAACTGAAACGTATTTGCTGTGTTGCCAAAAGAATATATGGATATATATTCATTAATTATTTCATGGCATTATTAAATATTTCACTAATAATCTTCCAAAGATTTCAAACACAATTGAAACTCACAAAATATTTTTGTATGTTTTCTGAAGAATTATATATACTCTTTATGAATTCACACAGAAATGCATACCCTCCTTACTTATCAAAATGATTAATTTCCTAAGATTGGGTCTTTATGCGAAAATTGGCAAAAAGTGAAAACAGAAGATGACCACATCCGATTGAAATGGAGGAGGATGACCTAACTACCTTCCTGGCAAATGATATCATCATATAACTGTCAAAACACTGAGAATCATGGCCCAGCAAAATTGACAAATCATCTTAACCATCACAAGCAGCTTTACTCTTGCCTCACTCCTCAGTATTTGTTACTACCAGACGTAAGAAGTTATTGCACAAAATAGTTGGATAATAGATTTTTCACTATTGCTGCAAATGTGTAAGATCAAAGAGTGAGTTAGTAGATAATTGAGGAATAGGTGTAGATGCCTTCTAAGACAATTTGAAAGGTAAATCTAACTTCATCTGTTTTCTAGCAGTCTGAGGACATTTCAAAATTAAACCATTTTAAATGAATTTGGTCCAATCTTGTGAAAGACATGATGTTACTCTCATTTTATGCATGTGAATGTTAAGGAAAGGCATTCATTTATACTGTAGCTTATTTAAGATGACTAGTGTGTGCTTTCATTCATAATGTTTTTGGAAGTGAAAATTTCTCTATTCATTACTCTTTGTAAATGTTTAAATATCATAATTTAAGAATAACACACATTGGCAGGTTTTTTGCTTATTTTATTTATTTATTTTTTATTTTAACATGAAAAGTCTAACCAATGAATGAGTGAATGGCTGCATTTTTTTCTTTTATTTACACAGGAAATGATGGCCACATGTGTTGGACTAATTTGACACCACCTCTCCCATTACTGCCCAGTATATTATTATACCTTTCTTGAAGATGAAATTGGATGTGCTGTTTCACAGGATATTGCATTTACCATTTATCACCAGTTAGATTCCAACTCAAAGTGATCTCATCTGGTTTTTGGTAATAGATAATCAGAGTTTCCTTTTGAATTGCCTCCTGGTAGAATTGCACCACTAACCTTTCAGTTGGCAGCAAGTATAGTAGCCATTTGCACCACTCAGAGACTCCAATTGCATTTAGGACCTATAAATATCAATTGAAATGTCATTACTGTCACCACAACCAGATCCATACAAGATTCAGCCGAGCAATATCACTGAAGTCACAATGTTTACATTGCTTGGCTTCACGGATGATTTTGAGCTTCAAGTGTATCTCTTTTTAATATTTCTTACAGTGTATATTTTTACTCTGGTAGGAAATTTGGGACTAGTTTTATTAGTCAGGGTAGATTCCAGACTACACAACCCTATGTACTATTTTCTGAGTGCATTATCTTCTGTAGATGCTTGCTTTTCTTCAGTTGTCACCCCAAAAATGTTGGTCAATTTCCTAGCAGAGAATAAAGGCATTTCATTCCTTGGGTGTGCTACACAGATGTGGCTCTTTGTCACTTTTGGGAGCACAGAATGCTTCCTCTTGGCAGCCATGGCGTATGATCGCTATGTAGCAATCTACAACCCACTTCTGTATTCAGTTAACATGTCATCCAGAGTCTATGTGCCACTCATCACTGCTTCTTACGTTGTTGGTATATTAAATGCTACTTTACATACTGTAGCAACTTTTCACCTCTCCTTCTGTGCATCCAATGAAATTAGACATTTCTTTTGTGATATCCCTCCAATCCTTGCAATCTCCTGTTCTGACACTCATGTCAATGAGCTTCTACTCTTCTGCGTTGTAGGTTCTTTGGAGATATTCACTATCCTGATTGTCCTGATCTCCTATGGTTTCATTTTGTTGGCCATTCTGAGGATACATTCTGCTGAAGGGAGGAAAAAAGTGTTTTCCACTTGTGGCTCTCACTTAACTGGGGTGTCAATTTACCATGGAACAATCCTCTTCACGTATGTGAGACCAACTGCTAGCTATGCTTTGGATGATGACATGATAGTGTCTGTATTTTACACCGTTGTGATTCCCATGTTGAATCCCATCATCTACAGCTTGAGGAACACGGATGTAAAAGAAGCAATGAAAAAACTGTTTAAGAGAAATTGGTCTATAAATAGATTTCATTGTTAGTGTTATAAAACTGAAAAATTTTTGGTATCAATCCATATTTCTAGTTTTAAACAGGAAAAGAAAATATCTTGCTTGTAATGAAAAGTGTCTATATACTACAAAATATGTCCAAATAAAATATTAATCATCCTTCCAAGGAAGAATTTTACAAATGGAGATAAAAAAGTATCATCTATATGCCCATATAATTATTGTAAAATATACCTATATTAAACATTCTTCGATGCATGTATATTTCTGTGATTAGTATTTGTTTAACTAGACTTTCACTTACTACAATGATGACGTCCTCAGAATTCTATGGTTTTACATATTCTCACATGAATCTTCAGCAAGCATACAGAAGTAAATTTCCAATTCTAAAATCACTGGGATGGATGTCCTTGAAATTGGGAACTCTAGTGGAGTAGTGTGCAAGGCATTTGACTGCTAACCAGAAGCCTGGAGGCTCAAAGCCACCGGCTACTTCTGAGAAGGAAGATTGGGCAGTCTACTTCCATAGAGTTACTGCCTCAGAAAGCCAAGGAGGGGTCATCTTTATGTTCTCACGGGAGCTGTGGGCTCGCTGTTAAGCCCATCCTAATTCTTGACCCACAGAAAATGAGAAATAATAAATGTTCTTTATTGTGTTAAAAAAAAAAAAAACTTCAGGAAACAGGAATAGAATGATAGAATGGATATTTCTCAACATAAATAAGGGGATATATGTGAAACCAAGCTAAAAGAACTAACAAATCTGTCCTAGAGGAAGTACAGCCAGAATGCTCCTTGGAAGTGAGAATGGTCAGACTTTGTCTTACCTACTTTGGTCATGTTATCAGAAGGGATCATTCCCTGGAGAAGGATGTCATGCTTGGTAAGGTGGAGGGTTGATGAATGACAAGAAGGCCCTGAATGAGATGGATTGATACAGTGGCTGTGGTGATGGGCTCAAGTATAGCAGGAACTATGGAGCTGGTGTGGGACCAGGTGGTGTTTCGTTCTGCTGTGCACAGAGTTGCTATCATTCAGAGACAACTCAATGGCACCTAATAACAGCAATAACAACAACATGCAAAATGAAGAACCAACATCATTCTCAATGGAGAGACACTCAAAGCATTCTCCTTGCACACAGGAGCCTGACAAGGATGACTTCTATCACAACTTCCATTCAACATTGTATTGGAAGTCCTGGAAGGACAATAAAGCAAGATAGAGAAACAAAAGACATCCAAATTGGCAAAAAAGAAATAAAACTATCTCTATTTTCAGATGACAAAATTCTGTACACAGAAAATCCAAAAGATTAAGCAAGGAAATTACTACAACTAAATGAGAGACTCAGCATAGTGGCAAGATAGAAGATAAAAATGCAAAAATCTGTTGGATTCCTCTACATCAGTAAAAAAAGTTATCTTTAAAATGGAAAACAATACCATTTTTAATGGCTGCCAAAAAGATAAAATACTTAGGAACAAATATTACCAGGGACACAAAGACAATTACAAAATTCTACTACAAGAAACTATAAGACCTACATAAATGGAAGAATATGCCATGCTCATGCACAGTAAAACTGAATGCTGTGAAAATGTCAGTACTACCCACAGCAAACTATAGATTCAATGCAATCCCAGTCCAAATTTCATCAAGGTTTTTTACGGACATGGGAAAACCAAACACTAATTTTATATGAAAAAAAAAGGGAGAAAGGATAAGCACTGCAACACTGAAGGAAGCAAAAGAGGTCTCACACTCCCCTATCTCAAAATGAGATAGCCACAGCAGTCAAAATAGTCAGGCTTTGGTATAACAACAGACACATAGACCCGGGAGAATTAAGAATCCAGAAATAGATACATCCATTTATGGTAAGGGTGGTACAAGAGGTTTCCAACAGGGAGGCAAACTTGTCTGTCGGTTTGTCCTACTGTGGTGATGTGTTGATGTGAGATTTGAGGCTGAACCACTGGTGTTTCTAACCTAGTGGGATTCACATGGTGCACAGGTATCATCCCAGTGTACAGACTGAGACAGACTAGGAAGAAGGGAGAGGCCGTCCACTTCTCAAATAATTGGCCAGGGAAAACCTTATGAATAGCAAAGAAACACTGTTTGATACATTACCGCGAAACTTTATGAATAGTCTGGTTAGGTTAGAAGGCTCTCAAAATAGGATAGGAAAGAGCTGCATCATCTGAGTAAACCCAGACTTACACTTATGGATAAGGTAAAGCTTTCGAGAATGCCATTTGCTGATGTGGCACCACTCAAATTGAAGAGAAACAACTGTAGATATCCATTAATCATCGGAACACAGAATGTACAAAGTATGAATCTAGGAAAATTGGAAGTTGTCAAAAATGAAATGGAACGCATAAAGATTGATATCCTCGGCATTAGTGAGCTGAAATGGACT
>NW_006922830.1:90605-101003 GCF_000298275.1 Orycteropus afer afer | reverse complement strand
TACTTGTGTTTTATTGACTATGCAAAGGCATTTGATTGTGTGGATCATGACAAATTATGGAAAGCATTGAGAAGAATGGGAATTCCCGAGTACTTGATTGTATTCATGAGGAATCTGTACCTTGACCAGGAGGCTGTCATTCAAATGGAACAAGGGGACACTGGTAGCATAGTGCCTAAGGCACTTGACTGCTAACCAGAAGGCTGACAGTTCAAACCCACCAGCCACTCCTTGGAAGGAAGGTTGGTCAATCTTCTTCTGTAGTGATCCTGCCTTGGAAACCCAAGGAGGGGTCTCTATGAGTCAGGTCCGATTTGACGGGACATAACAACAACAACAGCATACATGGGTGTGGTAGATGATACTCTTACATATGCATTTGTATGTGCTATAAAAATATCCATATTCAGTATAAAGCAAACAAGGGGCAAAGTTAGGATAACTTCTTAGACACAACTAAGCACCTTGATGTAGTGGTTATTCATTTGGCTGCTAACCAGCTGTGCTGTGGGTGTAAGATGAGGCAGTTTACTGCCTTAAAGACTTACAGCCTTAGAAACCCAATGGGGGTTGCAATGACTTGGAATTGACTTGATGGCTGTGGGTAAGCAACTTGAGGGAGTGAGTTGCTGGACCTGTAGGCCAAGACCATGGTTACAGAACACATCAGGCTCAGTTGGCACAACATAATACACAAAAACATTCTTCTACATCTTATTTTGGTGATCAGTGACTGGGGTCTTAAAAAGCTTGAGAGCAGCAATCTTTGATGTAACTATTGGTTTCTCCTCATCTAGAGCAAAGGAGAATGAAGAAAATCAGACACGTGGAAACAGAGTCCGAAGTACTAATGGACCATTAGGACTTCAGCCTATTTGAGGATACGAGAAGAACTAGAAGGTGCCTGGCTGCCAATGCCAATCACTCAGAAGGGAATCAAAATTGGAGTCTTATATAGGAGCTCTGATAGCATAGTGCCTAAAGCATTTGACTGCTAACCAGAAGGCTGATGGTTCAAACCCACTAGACACTCCTCAGAAAGATGATGGGGCAATCTACTTCCATAGTGATACTGCTTCGGAAACCCAAGGAGGGGTTGCTATGAGTAGGGTCCGACTCGACGGCACATAACAACTACAACAAGAACATATAGAATGGGAGGAAAAAAATGTGGAACGAAATTAAAATGTGTAAAAAGACCATGTTTAGTGGTCAAATAGAAACTATCGACATCCTTGATACACCCAAGACACCCTTTGGGCCTGGAATTGAACTCTTTCCCATAACTTAACCTTCAGCTATACAGTAGACAAGCCTACAAGCTGAACTACTTACTATACCAGAGAGAAGCACTCCTTAGAACAATCAACCTTGAGAAATCAGAAGGGCAGTATTTGCGTTTGGAGAAAGGTAGGGAGGCAGGAATGCAAGGTAAGAAGGACAGAGGGAAATGATAACTGCAGGGAGGAAGTGGGAGGAAAGCTGTTGAACTGCTGAGAATGTTATCATTGTCACAAAACAAAATGTGTATAAATTGTAGAATAGGAAGTCAATCTGTTTGTACAATTTCATCCAAAAAACAATAAAAATTTTAAAAAAATGAAGACTGTAGTTGCTTTATTAAACTTTTATATATTCTAAACAGGTTAAAAACAAAAGCCACTGCCATCAAGTTGATTTTCACTCCGAGTCACAGCAACCCCCATTGTGTTTCCAAATCTGTGTAAATCCTTATGGAAGATATGCCTCCTCTTCCCCCTGGAGAGTAGCTGGTGGGTTTGAACTGCTGACTTTCTGGTTAGCAGCCAAGTGAACACATGTCATGATTTTATTTAGTTTATAAATAAATAAATAAATATAATTAAACACACACACATATGTGTGTATATACATATGTTTGTGTGTATATATATATGTATACATATATACATATGTGTGTATATATGTGCATACACATATGTATTCATGTATGTATATATATATATATGTATATGCATATGCACATATGTGATTTTTTTTCTTTTGGTTATACACATTTTGTTTTGTGACACAGATAACATTCCCTGCAGTTACCATTTCCCTCTCTTCTTCTTACCTGTGCATTCCTGCCTCCCTACCTTTCTCTTAGATACATACATATATATTCACACATATATGTGTATTTTTATATTACACAATTTTGAGAACATTAAGCAGGTTATATTATCAGAAGAAAGAAACTAGGGTTTAGGTACTTTGATTTATTAACCTAATGACTTATAGCTAATTAATATCAGAGCAAGAACTATGCCCTGTATCATTGGATTTATTTTACAATCCCATACCATAAACTTTTACACTTAGGCATCATTTTTCTAGAGGCCAAAATTATTCATTTTATTATTTTTATTGTGCAGTTTATTGTTCCAGAACAATTCTCTTGTTCACTGCAGAGGGGAAAAAAAATCTTGCTGCTTTTCTGCTCCAGAAGTTAGTGTATTTTTTCCTTGGAGAATATCCTGTGGACTACAAGAAGACCTTAAGAAGTTGGCATAAAATCCACACTCATAATATTCATAGCAAACCTTAACTGAGTGAGCAGTTCACTTTCATAGGTAAAAGGAACATTTTCTCATCACTTCTAAAATATTGTAGAAGCTAGAACCTTGAATCTATACTAGAGTACATGTCATAGTATTTATATTTGAAATATGTAATTCTAGTTAATTCAGACTTATATTAAAAATTTATCTTCCTAAAAAATAACAAAGGAAACAGAACACTTCACTATATATTTATGTCAATAGAGATGTAAATCAGAAATATGTTTGGTTTTCTTGATGGATAATAATCAGTATAGGAGCAGAATAATTAAGAGGCTGTATGTAAAAATCAATGAAATTATTGAAGGTAGAGAAAATGAGATTTCAACCAGCATTTGGGTATGTTCTACTTTGAGGTCATAATTACTTTTCTTGATGGGATACAGTTTAATTTTTAATTTTTGTTCCCTGTAAACCATTACAGATTTTGTTTTTTCAAGGTCCGTTTAAGGTAGATGAATTTAAGAAATAAGTGAAATATGTGAGGATGTTATTTTGCATTTTTACTAGGGAATACTGATTCCAGAATTATGATATTGCATACTGAAGTTGCAACATGGCTAAGTATTAGCTTAGATATAAAAATAAAAAACTAAAACAAAAAAAAAACTCACTGCCAGTAAGTCAGATCTGACTCATAGCGACCCCTCCTTGGATTTCTGAGGAGGTGTCACTACGGAAGTACATTGCCTGATCTTCCTTCCAAGGAGTGGCTGCTGGGTTTGAACTGCCAACCTTCTGGTTAGCAGTGAAATGTCTTAGGCACTATACCACCAGAGCTCCTAGCTTAGATATAGGAATCAGAGAAATCTGAGCTCGAATTACCACCCTATTAGTAAACATCTGTGTAAATTTGCTCAAGTTATATGTCCAGCAGGTTCTCAGTTCTCTCATATACATAGAAACAGTAAATTAGTTTTAGTTTACTGTGTTGATTACATATGATGATGTAAACAAACATCCTAACTCCGTGTTGCTACTTAATAAATGTGATTAATAATATTGGAATAATATACATAGCTATATATATATATCCTACTCTTAATATTTTGATATATAATAATAATGTAGTTGGTGTCATAGCTTTATTCTCATGCTCAGTATTCATTGCAATATTCTTGTGAACATTTGATACTTCGGATTTTCTGACTGTGTATGAGTTAGGAGCTAATTCTATTTTATTCCTCCCTTTGGCTCATGTTTTATTCTAAATTTCAGGATTTTAGTTTTTTGTTTTTCTAGTCCCTACAGTCTTTTAAAATGAAATTAACTCATAAAGTCAATCAATTCTAATTTCCTTAAAGCTTAGTTAACTGAAATGTCTATTTGAAGAAGCTTGGAGGAAATGTATACACCCCATACTTTTTTCTCTGTTGAGTCTCTAGTACCTGATAGTGAAGTGAATAATTGCTGTACTGGGACCTGACATGGTATAAAATATTCCTTCATTTATAAATCACATTTCTGCTCTATAGACATGATCAGAGCCATCAAATGTACCTTTATATTCTTTCAGTATGAGTATCAGGAGAATTTCAGCAAAACTCAGCTGTTTTCCTGAAAAGTTGAAAGGCACATGCAGTGGCAGAGATGCGTTTTCCTGATCCTTTGCAGCATGTAACCTTAGGATTCATTGGGTGTATTTTCAATAACATAATATTAAACGTATCTCAATGTCATAAAGGAGCCCTGATGGTGCAGTGCTTAAGGGCTCAGCTGTGAACCAACAGTTAGGTGGCTTGAACTGACCAGCAGCTCCACTAGAGAAAGATGTGGGGTCTGTTTCGGTGAAAATTACAACCATAGGGGATTGAATGGAGATACAGATGCCTCTTTGATTCTTGTTTTTTTTTTACTCTTCATGTACATTTCTTTACTCATACTACAATTAATGAGAAGCAGTCGGATGGTTAGAGGAAATGAATAAAGAAAACAAATGTTACTTTCCAGCAAAAATAGTAATTTTATTCCTTTAGCAATAACTTTCATAAATAACATCTAAGTAATTGTTGGGTGATATTTATTTTATAATTATTTCTTTAAGCAAGTATATTATAGAAATGGCCATAGTTCTAGGGTGAGACTATATCTGTGAAATTCACCCAAGGGCTTTGCAGAGCTAATGAGCATAAACAGAGGAAAAAACAAAAGCTAACTTCACTGCAGTCCAGTTGATTCTGACTCATAGTAACCCTATAGCTACTCTGTAAGACTGAGTGGAACTGCCCCATAGTTTCCAAGGCTATAATATTTGCAGAAGCACATTGCCACAACTTTCTTTCACTGGGCTCCAATTGTCTACCTTAAGGTTATCAGCCAAGCCCTTGATTCCTCTCTCCACCATCAGGATTTTTTGGAATGAAGAAGCATCCTAAAATTTTCATTAAGGTAAAACTTTGGAGAATAGTAATGATACAATGATATGCAAAGGTAAAAATGGACAAGTTCATAGTATTGGGGGAAAAAAAACCTTCAAAGAAAAATAATGTCTTGGCTTTGTTTACAAACAAAGTGCAACTCTTTCCCGAATACTATCTGCTGTCCCACTCACCAGTTCCAGAAAAGGCAATGGAATGGGATAATTAACAAAAAGGAGTAAATGCAATGGTTGGGCCCTAGAAGGCTGCCTTTTAACACAATTCGAAAGGTAAGTGTAAATGATCCTATTCTCTAGTCGTCTGATAATTTTAAAATTAAATCATTTTCACCATTGTTTGTTTACATTGAATGCAATCTTGAAAGTGAAGTGATGTTGTTCTAGTTTTACAATAGTGGTCATTAAGCAAAGATGCTCCTGAATACGATAGCAAACTCAGGGCTGGTTTTCTAGTGTGTACTTTCAATTATAATATTTCTGGATTTTAAAATCCCTCTACTTTTTGGTGATTTTTAAATATAAAATTGTGTATTTTTGAAAAAAAACTTAAGTTGGCAATTGTTTTGCATAGGATTGGCATGAGTTGGAAGTCAACTTGAAGTCGACTAACAACCACTGCATCCTGTCACCAGCTAGGATGTTGTTATTTTTAGGTGTTGTCGAGTTAGCTCCGACTCATAGTAACCCTATGTACAACAGCACTCCCTTCTAAACAACAAAGATATAGATGTAACTTTGCACTCCATTTTCACAGGATACCAAGATATTGTATGTAAGACCTATACCTATCCACCGCAATGTCAGTTTCATCATCAGTGCTGTATCCATACAGCATTCAGTTGAAGAATGTCACTGAAGTCACCATGTTTATATTGCTGGGCTTCACAGATGATTGTGAGCTGCAAGTCTATCTCTTTCTACTATTTCTGGCAATCTATATTTTTACTCTGGTAGGAAATTTGGGACTGGTTTTTTTAGTCATGGTAGATTCCCGGCTCCACAACCCCATGTACTATTTTCTGAGTGTATTATCTTTCTTAGATGCCTGTTATTCTTCAGTTGTCACCCCCAAAATGTTGGTCAATTTCCTGGCAGAGAATAAAGCCATTTCATTCTTTGGATGTGCTGCACAGATGCTGCTCTTTGTAACTTTTGGGAGCACAGAATGCTTTCTCTTGGCTGCCATGGCATATGATCATTACGAAGCAATCTACAACCCACTCCTATATTCAGTTAACATGTCACCCAGGGTCTACGTGACACTCATCACTGCATCTTATGTTGCTGGTCTTTTGCATGCTACTTTACACACTGTAGCAACTTTTCGCCTCCCCTTCTGTGCATCCAATGAAATCAGACATGTCTTTTGTGATATCCCTCCACTCATTGCTCTCTCCTGTTCTGACACTTACATCAACCAGCTTCTTCTCTTCTATGTTGTGGGGTCTGTTGAGGTATTTACTATCCTGATTGTCCTGATCTCCTATACTTTCATTTTGGTGGCCATTCTGAGGATACATTCTGCTGAAGGGAGGCGAAAAGTGTTTTCCACTTGTGGCTCTCACCTAACAGGAGTGTCAATTTACCATGGAACAATCCTCTTCACATATGTAAGGCCAAGTTCCAGCTACGCTTCAGACCATGACATGATAGTGTCTGTATTTTACACCATTGTGATTCCCATGCTGAATCCCATCATTTACAGCTTGAGAAACAAGGATGTAAAAGATGCAATGAAAAAACTGTTTGAGAGAAAATGGTTTGTAAAAGTATATTTTTAGTATTGTAAAATGCAAAAAAAAAAAAAAAAAGTTGGATGTTAGTCCATATTTCTATAGTTTGAAACTGTAAAAGAAAATGTCTTGCTTATATCCTAGAATGTTTCCAAATAAAGCATTAATTTGCCTTCCGAAGGAGAATTTTATAAGTGAAGTTAGATTGAACCATCTATATACCCATAAGATTAATTTAAATTGACCACATCAAACATTCATTAACACATGTACTATTCTATGATTATTATTTGTTGAACTTGATTTTCACTTCCTATAATGATGCTGCCCTGAGAACTGTCTGACTTCACATGTTCTCACCTTGTTATCGTACACCTCAGCCAACATGTGGAAGTCCATTCCCCTATCTGAAATCCATGCAATGACCTCCCACAGATTCTTGACCCTTATATCCTCACACAAGTAGATCCCTCTTAGCCTTTTATATATGCTTTGCTCAAAATCATAAACTCTGATTCCATTAATAAAGTTTTGCTTGTCACTGTCCAGCTCATGTAAATTGATTAGACTCATTCTGACACTACTGAGACGAGGTGGTAATGTTTACTTAGACTACACATAAGGTTCGGGAACAGCACACACAGAGCAAAGAATCTACAACTGGATGCTCTGTGTAGTTCTTTCTTAATCTTCACACATTGGCCTCCATTGGGAAATCCTTTAATGGATCTAGTTGAACTTTTACCTCTGCCTTTATTCTTTAATTATAAGGAAGAACTCTGCATTGGTCATCATGCATAAAACACGAGGATGAAGGATCATGATCCATAGAATGAAAAGAAGATCTCACATCACCTTAACTCTTTCCTGGTTTTGCCAACTCCGGATTTAATTGTTTTTACTTCAATACATGCTAAAGTCATTAAGGGTAAAAAAATCATGTTTCATTCTATGAGCCTTACTCTCTTCCTACCGGTGGTAATTATCTTGAGATTCTACCACAGTAAAAACATCTGAACTTAGACTCCAAACAACGTTCCTGGAAGAGCCAAATTTTAAGCATGTGTTTGAAGGACACCGATAAATTTCAGAACCTCAATTTCTAATCTCCTCTGATCAGTTATGCAAAAGGGATTGATACATTTCTATAGGAAGAAGAAAATATTTGATAACATAGTTCAAATCTGTACTAAAAAACCCATCTAAAAGTACTCATTTCAGAGATGTAAGAGAGACATTTTATTATATTAAAACTATACAACTTAAAGCCAAAGTAACTTAAAACCATTTCTGATTATGATCAATTGAGATAATCTTTCAAAAAGAAAGGAAAATTCTGCTTTAACAGTACTCTTAATTATGCCTCTTTTACAAAACTAAGAATTTTGATAGCATTGCTAGATCATTTTTGAAGTTTCTAATATCCAAATCAGGGTTCCAAAGTTGTTAAGGCAAAGACAGTCAAGGTTGTCACATGGTTTATCAGTCTGGTGGTCATTCAAAGGGAAATATATCATCTTCTTTTGGTAAAGGAGGAGATGTTCTAAGAATCTAGGTTTCCCTCAACTGTTGTTGTTGTTGTTGTTATGTGCCATCAAATCAGACCTGCCTCATGGAGACACCTCCTTGGGTTTCCAAGGCAGTGTCTCTACGGGAGTAGATTGTCCAACCTTCCTTCCAAGGAGTGGCTGGTGGGTTTGAACTGCCAGCCTTCTGGTTAGCCTCTGGTTAGCACTACATTACCAGAGCTCCTCATGTAATAATTAGTTTTAAAAAATCAAGATTATTGATTTTAAACATAATGCAGAATAATTTACCATCTCACAAGGGCCAATTTGCTTATTTTGCTAAAAAAAATAAAAAGTGGATACAATTTTAATTATATATTGGTATGTGACCAATGACTTGACTAGATAGGGACTTGGAGGGAACATAGATGGGAAGTTTATAACAAAGATATTGGAGGAAGAAGTATGTGGGTGGACATCTTGGAATGGACAAAAAAAAAAAATATATGAAGATATTTGTTGTGTCTCATGTGAATATTCACCAAATGGTGATTTTGGCAAAAGAGAATTTTACCACGTTTGTTCATTGAATGACCTTTTCTGTGGATACCAGTCAGTTTCTTTTCCCAGCCACTCCTGGCTTGTCCAGTGGGCTCATGGAGGAAGTGGTACTGGTTGCAGTGATGCAGGTTATATATGAGTTAAAAACAAAACAAAACAACAAAAAAACTACTGTCAAGTCAATTCCTACTCATATTAATCCCCCTTGGGTTTCTGAGGGAAAATCATTATGGAAGTGGATTGCCCATTCTTGTTTGTGCAGAGTGTCTGCTGGGTTTGAACCACCAACCCTCTAGTTAGCAGTCAGATACCTTAGTCTCTGTACTACCAGAACTCCATGCATGAATTCAGTGACATGAGTTTCCATTCATCAAGATCAACCGGCTATGTCTATTGCTGAGGGCACAATACACAAGCTACAGAGACCACCACTGAGTTGCAGCTTGGAAGCCTGTTCCATGAGTGAGCTGCCATCCAGCTGGAAGATTGATTACATTGGACAGCTTCTGTCACGGGAAAGACAGTGTCGATCTTAATAGACTTCACACTTGTTCTGGACATGGATTTGCTTTTCCTGTATACAATGATTTGGCCAAGATTACTATTCCTATAAATACAAAATGTGTAAATTGGCCATGATTAGATTACAACACTGCTTCTGATGTATAGGTTAGTATATAAGATTTCAAAGACAAGACATGACCCTATACATTCAAAGCATTTGACTTTTTTTTTTTTTTTTTCCTGATAGATCCCTGACATTTCAGTAGTCTATTACATGAAATATGAAAATTTGTCTATCTATAATCTTGTATCCCTTGTTATAACTTCTTACCCTTAGATTGGGAGCTCTGATAGTGTAGTGCCTAAGTCGTTTGACTGCTAACCAGAAGGCTGGCGGTTCAAACTCACCAGCCACTCCTCAGAAGGAAGATGGGGCAATCTACTTCCATAGTGATACTGCCTCAGAAACCCAAGGAGGGGTTGCTATGAGTTGGGTCCAGCTCGATGGCACACAACAACAACAATAGCCCTTAGATTTACTGTATAATTATGGACATTAATATCTTATTGCTTATATTAAACTCTCAATGAACTTAACAACTACGACTCATAGAATTTAGAAATCTAGGAAGTTATAAGTCAAATGAGCAGTAGAATTATTTCTATTAAACAATGACAAATTCTGGCATATATTATTCTCTCATATTATTTAATTATATACAGTTCACAGGATTTTGAGAAAATTAAGCAGGTTGTACTTCCAAAAGTAAGAAGCTGCATTTCCAGGATTCAATTCATTAACCAATGACACATAACTAATTAGCATCAGAGTTAGGACTATGTTCTGTATCATTAGATTTGTTTTCCAATCCTATACTACAAATTTTCTATTGAGGAATTGGTTTTCAAGAAGTCCATGGTACTTTCAGCATTCTTCACCAGTATCGCAACTCAAAAGTATCAAGACTTCTTTGGTCTCCCTATTAATTGTCAAGCTCTAACATGCATATGAGGTGACTGAAAATACCATGGCTTGTATCAGGTGCACCTTAGTCCTCAAGGAGTTATCTTTGCATAAATAAATAAATAAATAAATATTATTTTACATAAATTATAAATTATTTTATATAAAT
>NW_006922830.1:89460-90504 GCF_000298275.1 Orycteropus afer afer | reverse complement strand
ATATATATATATAATTTCAACTTTATATAAGGTGGATGAGTTGAAAAAGTAATTGAAGAATTGAAGTATGTGTATGTGTGGATATTATTTTGTATTATTTCTTGGGGATGATGATTCCTGAACTATGACTATGATATGGCACAATGAGATAGTAATAGTGGAAATTGCCTAGATTATGGAATCAGAGAAATCTGAGGTGATTTCTTGATCTCCTAGTAATTATCTCTGTGACCTTGGAAAAATTTTATGTCTAGGTGAGTATCACTCAGTTCTCTTATTTATAAAAGAATGCCTAATAATTTATTTTTCAGAGTTCTATGTATCGATGGCAAATAACAACAACAACAATATAAATTATGTACAATCGTGTACACAATATTGACGGAATACCAATTGAAATGTTTCAACAAACGGATCCAGCATTCAAGGTGCTAATTTGTTTATGGCAAGAAATTTGGAAAACAGCTACCTGGCCAACTGACTAGAAGAGATCTATTTTTGTGTCCATTCCAAAGAATGGTGAACTGACAGAATGTGGAAATTAGTAATGTAATTTTTATCACACATAAATATAATTTTGCTGAAGATAATTCAAAAACTGTTGCAGCAGTGTATTGACAGGGAACTTCAAAACATTCAAGGTGGATTCAGAAAAGGGTGGGGAAAGAGGGGTATAATTGTTGATGTCAGATGGATCTCAGCTGAAGTAAAGAATACCAGAAAGGATGGGGTTCCGGCAAGATGGAGGACTAGGCAGAAAGACTGCACAGACCCTCTTCAACAAAGAGAAAGGAAACCAATTAACACAGACACAGAAGATAATCTTTTACCCCTGAGCCTTGAAAGGAAGGATATAGAAGTGGACTAAACCTCAACTAGCAGAAAAATTTGCGTGAAAATACCAAAATGGAGACATATGGAGATGCGGTATGGCAGCAATCCTGAGCGATCCTGATGGCACAGATAGCTTGGAGATTCCTGAGTGGTGGAAGGACCTAAAAATTAACCTAAAAATCAGCCTTGCTAGCCAGAGACTGCACAGAG
>NW_006922830.1:87718-88324 GCF_000298275.1 Orycteropus afer afer | reverse complement strand
TGAGTGAAATAAGTCAATCACAAAAGGACAAATATTGTATTAGTCCGTTATTGTAAAAGTTAAGGAAAGGTTTATCTATACAAGGAAATTTTCTTGTTGATTACCAGGGGTGGGAGGGGAGGGGAGGGAACACAGTTAGATAGATAGAAATAAGTATTGATTTGGGTGAAGAGAAGGGCAATGTACCAAATGTGAGTGACCAAATTGGCAGCATTGAAGATGAGAAAGACATAGAGAGGTACATGGGAGGTACAGACAACAAACATGAACCCTTTTGTACAGATAGTACTGTGTTGTCAGTGAAGGCTAACATGGGTGTGTAGGTGGATAGAAGGGTGGACTGGCTGAATGATTAGGTATGTCTAAGAACATATATAGGGTTGGCAGACAATGGTCCTAGAAGTTTATGTGAATGATCAGAATTCCCAGGTGTATAGTAGAGCTGACAAGGGGCAAGTTTGTGGTCACTGCTTGGTCACAGCCAGCTACTCAGAAGGACTGAGTAGTTGAACCTGCGGGCTTGGGACCATAGTTGCAGGGGACATCAAACTCAATTGGCATAACATACTATACAAAACATTGTTCCACCTCCTACTTTGGCGAGTA
>NW_006922830.1:72328-87148 GCF_000298275.1 Orycteropus afer afer | reverse complement strand
AAGAGCAGTTGCATTGCGGTAAACTGTGGTCAATGTAATGAGACAAAGTATATGTGAACAGCTGTATGGAAAGTGAATTTGCTGTGTAAACCTTCACCCAAATCACAATTAAAAAAAAAAAAAATTACCAGAAAGAAGTTTATCTGTTTTACTGACTATGAAAATGTGTTTGACTGTGTGAAATATAACAAATTTTTGATAACCTTGAGAAGAACGAGAATTCCAGAACACTTCCTTGTTCTTAGGAGTAACCTGTACATAGACAAAGAGGCTGTCATTTGAACAGAGCAAGTGGATATTGCATGATTTAAATTCAGGAAGTGTGTGCAACTGGGTTGTATCCTTTCATCATACTTATTCAATTTGAACACTGAACAAATAGTCTGAGAAGCTGGACTATATGAAGAAGAACCTTGCATCAGGATTGGACGAAACCCATTAATGACCTGCAATATGCAGATGATACAATTTTACCAAAGAAAGTGAAGATGACTTGAAGCACTTACTGATGAAGATCTAAGACAACAGCCTTCAATATGGATTAAATCCTCACAACTGGACAATATGTGACATCACAATAAATGGAGAAAAGACTGAAGTTGTCAAGGACTTTGTTTTGCTTGTACCCACATCAACACCCATGGAAGCAGTAGTCATGACATCAGACGTCATATTTCACTGGGAAAATCTGCTTCAAGAGACCTCTTTAAAGTGTTAAGAATTTAAGATATAAGTTTAAAGTGCACTAGACCCAAGCTATGGTGTTTTTAATAGCCTAATGCACATATGAAGGCTGGACAGTGAATAAGACAGAGGAATTGCTGTATTTGAATGTGGTGTTGGTGAAGAATATTGAAAATACCATAGCCTACCAAAAGAACAAACTAATCACTCTTAGTAGTAGTACAGCTACAAAACAAACAAACAAACAAACAAAAACACTCTTAGAGACCCCTCCTTGAGTTTCCCAGGCGGTATCACCACAGAAGTAGATTACCCAAACTTCCTTGTGAGGAGTGGCTGGTGGATTTGAACTGCAGCCTTCTGATTAACAGTCAAATGCTTAAAAACAAGAAGGGCCAAACTTTGTGTCTTACACTCTGGTTATGTTGTCAGAAGGGACCTGTCCCTGAAGAAGAACGCCATGCTTGGTATAATAGAAGGTCAGTAAAGAAGGAAAGACCCTCAAAGAGATAGATTGAAACCATGGCTGCATGAACGGCTTCAAGCATAGCAAAGATTGTGAGACTAAGCACAGGACTGGACATGTTTTGTTTTGATGTACATAGGGTCACTGTGAGTTGGCATTGACTTGAGGGCACCCTAAAAACAAACAAAGATTTCAATTTTAAAAATTATTAGGGAGAATTGCTTTGTGTCCTAATATAATCACACCAAGTGAACTGGAGAAGAATTTATATTATGGTATTGGTGGCTTGAATGTTCTATATACATCTGTTAGGTCTAGTTGATTAATAGGGTTGTTCAAGTCTTCCATTTCTTTTTTTCTTGTTATTCTATCCATTAGTACAAATGGTGTATTAAATTTTCCAACTATTACTTTAGATCTGTCTCTTCTAACTACTCTATCAGTGTTTGCATTATAAACATTGAGGCTCTGACGTTAGGTTGTTGTTATGTGCCGTCAAGTCGGACCTGACTCTAGCGACCCCTGCTTGGGTTTCCGAGGCAGTATCACTACAGAAGTAGATTGCCCAAACTTCCTTCCCAGGAGTAGCTGGTGGGTTTGAACCACAAGCCTTCTGGTTAGCAGTCAAATGCCTTAGGCACTAAGCCACCAGAGCCACTCATCAGAAGAAAGGTTGGGCACTCTACTTCCATAGTGATACTGCCACGGAAACCCAAGAAGGGGTCGCTATGAGTCAGATCCGACTGGATGGCAGGGCGTTTGGTTTGGTTATTTGTTTTGAGACTTATTTATGAACTGTAGATTCATGTTCTTTATCTCACAGCTGTTTTACAGATATTTTGTCAAAGGCAGTGACTTTTTTCTTTTTCCCTCACCGTGTCTTTCACAGAGCAGAGTGTTTTAGTAGTGATGAATTAGAATTTATCGCTTTGTATTTTGTGGTTCATGCATTTTTTGATTTGTTAAAAAAAAAAAAAAAAGAAAAAGATTGTGACTAATTTAGGAGCTCTGGTGGCATAGTGCCTAAGGCATTTGACTATTAACCAGAAGACTGGTGGTTCAAACCCAACAGCCACTCCTTGGAAGGGAGACTGGGCAATCTACTTCTGTAGAGATACTGCCTGGGAAACCCAAGGAGGGATCTCTACGAATTAGAACAGACTCCATGGCAGTGAGGTTTTTTTTTTTTAATTCATAGTCACAGATATTGTCTTATGTATTCTGAAGAAGTTTTATAGTGCTACATTTTGTATTATAATCTAAAGTACATATTGAGGCAAATCTTATACATGACAAAAAGAATGGATCTATTCCCCTATTAATGGCATAAGGCAATTAAGTTTATTCCAGCATCACTTCATAAAAAGTGTATCTTTCCTCCATGGATTTTCTTTACCATCTTAGTCAACAATCAGTTGATCATATATGTGTGAATGTTTTTCTGAACTCTCCTGTTTCACTGACATAGGTATTTATTTTTTAATGAATATCATGCTCTCTTGATCATTTTAGCTATGTTAAGTCTTAAAATTAGATTATGTGAATTTTCCAACACTATTGTCTTTTTTCAACATCAGTTTTACAACTTTAGTTTGTTGTCTCAAATAAATTATGGAATCATTTTGTTAATGTTTGCAAAAATAATTAAGCTTTAAATGAAATGACATTAAATCTGTAGATCAATTTGGGATTGCATTTAATTAATATATTGATTGGTCATAACTGGGCTTCCTTTCAGTGTCATTGTACTTTCCTTCATTCCTCCTTTCAATTCAGATTCATGACCAACATTTACTCTGTATTAATTAGAATCTCTTGTTATGGGGCCCAGATACTCACGTATTTTTTTTACAATGTGTCCAGAGTTCCTTAAGTATGTATTCTTGAGTATTTTCTTAGATTGCTTAAGTAATATAGATTTGTATATGGGTTTTCAAGATCAGAAAAGATGCTAAACAATACAAAAAGTTTGATTTTTAGCTCTGTCATACTTCTGATATTCTAATGTTCTTTCACAAAGAATATTATGTTGCTGATGTTGTCATGTGCCCTCAAGTCACTTTCGGCTCATAGTGACCACATGCACAGAGAATAACACAGCTCCTGGTCCTGCTCCATGCTCACAGTTATCGTAACTTGAGTCCATTGTTGCAGCCACTGTGCCGACCTAGCTGGTTGATGGTGTTCCTTTTTTTCACTGGCCATCTACTTTATAAAGCATAATGTCCTTCTCCAGGCACTGGTCCCTCCTGGAAACTTGTGCAAAGTAGCATACTGTAGTTTTCTGGTGGTGTAGTGCCTAAGGCACTTGACTGCTAACCAGAAGGCTGGTGGTTCAAACCAACCAGCCACTCTTTGGAAGGAAGGTTGGGCAAGTTACTTTCATAGTGATACTGGCTTGGAAATCCAAGGAGGGGTCACTATGAGACCGGACTGACTCCACGGCACATAACAACAACACCAACAACAATAGTTTTCTGAGTATTGCCCCATACCTCTTACCCCAAACTCTCAAGGAGCTTACATTTCTGGATCTTGCCACTTTGCTCTCTAATATTTTATAATTAAGATGAGAAGCATAGCTATTTGTATGAACTTTTATGTATTTTAACACATTGTGCTTTCATATTGCCTCACTTATTGCCATTGAGTCGATTCCGACTCATAGTGACCCCCTTTGGGCTTCCGAGGCTGTAAATCTTTGAGGATGTTGATTGCTCATTCTTCCTTCGGTGGTGTGGCTGGTGGGTTTGAACTGCCACCTTTCTCATTAGCAGCCAAATGCCTTAGGCATTACACCACCAGAACTCCTTTCATATTGCCTAAGTGAGTATATATGTGTGTGTGTATTTTTTTTATTACAGAATTTTGAGAATATTAAACAAGTTGTATTACCAAAAGAAACAAACTAGATTTTATGGTATTTGTTTTTATAACCCAAAGTCCTATAGCTAATTGGCCTCAGAGCAAGAACTATGTCCTGTGTCATTAGATTTGTTTCCCAATCTTATGCCATATGTTTTTCCACTTAGGGATTATTTTTCCTCCGGGCCAAAGTGATGCATTTAATTATTTTCATCCTTTAGGTTATTGTTCCAGACCCTTCTCTTCTTCACTACTGGAAAAAGCAACAACAACAAAAATATATACAGTCTGTTTCAGAAGATAGTTAGTGTATTTATGCCTTGGAGAATATCCTGTGCACTACAAGAAGAACTTAAGAAGCTAGCATAAAATCGACACACGTAATATTCAAAGCAAACCTTCAATGAGTGAGCAGTTCAGTTCCACAGGTAAGAGAAAACATTTTTCATTACTTATAAAATATTTAGGAACAAGGAACTTGAATCCAAACCGAGTGTATTACTTAATATTAAATTTGAAATAGGTGATTCTAGTTATTCAGACTTGTATTAAAAACCTAATCTTCCTGATAATACAGCAAAGAAATAGAATGGATTCTATTTAGGTGAATAGAAGTTTACATCAGAAATTTGCTTTAATTTTCCTGATGGATGACAATCAGTATAAGAGCAGAATAACTAAGAGGCTATATTTAAAAATTAAGAAAGCTATTAAAGGAAGAGAAAATGAGATTTCAACCAGAATTTATTTATATACAATTTTGAGATCATAATTCCTTTTAATGAGGTGATAGATTATTTTAATTTTATTTTACTCTAGAGGCCATTTTAGATTTATAATTTAAAAATATATATGGTGTATTAAAGCTACATTAATTTAAAAAATAATTAAAATATGTGAGGGTGTTATTTTGCAAGTTTTTCTAGAGAAAAATGATTCCAGAATTATGTCACAGAATAAAGGAATTGAAACATGGTCAAGTATTAGCTTAGGTTGTGGAATCATAGAAATTTGGGCATAAATTATCGCACTGTTAGGAGCGATGCATAACTTTCCTCAAGTTCTATATCTAGGTGGGCCTCAGCTCTGTCATATACATGATAACAGTACATTAGTTTTAAATTTGCTCTCTAAGATTACATATAATAATTTACACAAAATTCCCAAATCCTAGGTTCCACATAATATGTGATTTATAATATGATTTTATAATGATGCATAGTAATAATTATTATTATGTAATATCAACAGTATCATATATAATAAAACATAGCTTACATCATTGCTTTCTTCTTATGTTTCATATCTGTGGTACTGTTCTCACGAACATCTGATATTTTACATTTTCTGTCTGTATGTGAGTTGAGGAGCTAACTTCATTTTACTCTTTCATGTGGCTCATGTTTCATTAAAAACTTCAGAATCTTTTTTTTTTCTTTCTAATTTCTATCTCTTGTTAATGCAAAATCAACGAGTTGTAAACACACTCAGTTCTAATTTCCTTATAGCTTAGTTAATAGAAATGTCTGCTTGAAGAAGTTGGATGAAATGGTTAAACCCCATATTTTTTCCTCTATGAAGTCTCCAGTACCCTAAAGTGAAGTAAGTGATTGCTCTGATAGGACCTGCCCCGGTATAAAATATTCCTTCATCATAAATCACATTTTTGCTCCACAGATATGATCAGAGCCATCATGTGCATGTGGAAATCTTATCAGTAAGAATATGAGGAAAGTTTAAGCAAAACACAAAACCTATTTTCCTGAAAAGCCCAAAAGTAGATGCAGTGACAGAGATGCATTTTTCTGATCCTTTGCTGCATACAATCTTAGGATTCATTGGGTATAATTCCAGTGATATATTTTTGTACATATTTAGTGTCTTAAAGGAGCCCTGGTGGTGCAGTGGTTAAGGGCTCAAAGGCGAAACAAAAGCCAGCAGCTGGGACCTGCAGGAGAAAGATATGTCAGTCCTCTCCAGCAAAGACTGACAGCCTAGGTAACCCCAAGGAGCTCTCGGCTGAGAAACAGATGCCTCTCTAATTTTATTTTCATTTTCATGTACTCTTCTTCATTCACACTCCACTAAGTGAGAAACAATCTGACTGCAGAGAGGAAATAAATGAACAAATACTAATTTGTGGCAGAAATAGTGATTTTATTCTTTTAAAAATAGCTTAAATAAACCGTATTATTAGTAATTATTGGGTAATATTTGTTTCATTTCAGCATTTTTCAAAATTATTTGTTTCATAGTTGTTATTTCAAGACACTGTAAACAATTATATTACAGAAATGAACTAAGTTTCTTTGGGCAGGAATATGTCTGTAAAATGCACCCAATGACTCTGCAGGGCTCATGAGCATAAAGATAGAGAAAAAGCAAAAACCAATCCGATTGCAGTCGAGTTGGTTCTGAGTCACAGAGACACTATAGTGACTCTGTGGGACAAGGCAGAACTGCAGTTTGGGGTCTCCAATGCTGTGATCTTTTGAGAAACAGTTCACCACATCTTTCTCTCATGGAACACATAGGGGGTTGGAAGTGCTCCTTAAGGTTCGCAGCCGAGCACATAACCACTGCACCACCAGCGATTCCTATGAATAGAGAAACATCCTAAAATGTACCAGTGATTCTTATGAACAGAAAAACATCCTAAAAGTGTCAACAATATAAACCTTGAAAGACAATAATAATGGTACAATTAGAAGCAAAGTTAAAAATGGGTAACAGAATAATATGTGATTGAATAAAAAAAAAGGTAATTTCCTGGTTTTGTTTCTAAACAAAGTGCATCTATCTGCAGAGTACCAGTTGCTGCCTGGCTCACCATCATTCTAGAAATGCCAATGGATTGGGCAATTAACAGAAAAGAGTACATACAGTGGTTGGGCCATAGAAGGCTGACTTTTAACACAATTAGAAATGTAAAAATGTAAGGTTATATGCTTCTTTTGTTTAGACATTAGAGAACATTTTAAAATTAAACCATTTTCACATCATTTTTCCCATTTAAACTTGGATTCAGTCTTGTGAGATAAGTGCTGTTGTTCTTGTGTAACAGTGAACACTAAGGAAAGATGTTTGTTTATAGTATAGCAAGCACATGGCTAGTGTTCTAATGTATATCCTCTATTCACTGAAGTTTGGAAGTATAAAATTTTGTATTTGTGAAAACCACTCTAATTGACAAGATTTTTGTTTGTTTGTTTGTTTGATTGTTTCTGTTGGATGACAATTTTAGCCTACAAATAAATGAAATCATTTCTTTCTTTTATTTGTACAGGAATTATACCCACATGGACCCAACTCTTTTATCCCTGCCTTTACCATCTCTGGAAGGCAGAAGTGGTTCGGTGATAGGATTTGCACCTTCCATGCCAGAAAGCCAGGTTGGAACCAGCCAATGCACCTAAGTGCAACCACTGTCTATTGTAACTTGAAGCTTGCAAAATGATTTTGCTGTGAAGCTGAATAAATCAGCCAGTGACCGGACTAATGCAGACTAGGCAGTAAGGCCTAGTAGTCTACTTCCAAAATTAATCCAATGGGAACTCTGTGGATCACGATGGTTAAATCCCATTGTGCATGGAGTTGCCATGAGTTGAAGGTCAACTCAAAAGCAGTTATCAAAAAAAATCCTATCATTGTCTATAATGTTATTATCACCTTCTAAAAGACAATGATGAAGGTATAGATGGGTGCACTCTGTTTTCACAGGATATCAGGACATTGCATTTCGGACCTATAACTATCAACTGAAATGTCAGTTTTGTCATCAGCACTGGATCCATACAGGATTCCAGTGAAGAATGTCACTGAAGTCACTATGTTTACATTGCTGGGATTCACAGACGATTTTCAGTTGCAAGTCTGTCTCTTTTTACTATTTCTTGCAATCTATATTTTTACTCTGGTAGGAAATTTGGGACTGGTTTTATTAGTTGTGGTAGATTCCAGACTCCACAACCCCATGTACTATTTTCTGAGTGTCTTATCTGTCTTAGATGCTTGCTATTCTTCAGTTATCACCCCAAAAATGTTGGTCAATTTCTTGTCAGAGAATAAAACCATAACATTCCTTGGATGTGCAACACAGATGCTGCTCTTTGTAACTTTTGGGACCACAGAATGCTTCCTCTTGGCAGCCATGGCATATGATCGCTATGTAGCAATCTACAACCCACTTCTGTACTCGGTTAACATGTCACCCAGAGTCTATGTGCCACTCATCATTGCTTCTTATGTTGCTGGTTTTTTGGATGGTGTTATACACACAGTAGGAACTTTTCGTCTGTCCTTCTGTGCATCCAATGAAATTAGACACGTCTTTTGTGATATCCCCCCACTCCTTGCTCTCTCCTGTTCTGACACTCACATCAACCAGCTTCTGCTCTTCTATGTGGTGGGCTTTATTGAGATATTCACCATCCTGATTGTCCTAATCTCCTATGGTTTCATATTGATGGCCATTCTGAGGATGCGTTCTGTTGAGGGAAGGCGAAAAGTGTTTTCCACTTGTGGCTCTCACCTCACTGGAGTGTCAATTTACCATGGAACCCTCCTCTTCACATATGTGAGGCCAAATTCTAGCTATTCTTTGGACGATGACATGATAGTGTCTGTATTTTACACAGTTGTGATTCCCATGTTGAACCCCATCATCTACAGCTTAAGGAATAAGGATGTAAAAAATGCAGTGAAAAAATTGTTTGAAAGAAATCGTAGAGTCCATTTTTAGCACTGAATAAAACTAAAATAAATTGCATGTTAGTCCATATTTCTGATCAAATTAAAAGAAAATTATCTCTCTTTTTGTTATTAGTGTCCATATGTCTCAGAATATCATCAAGTAAATCATAATCAAACTGCCAATAAAATTTTAGAACTACAAATAAATTTTACCATCTATATGACTATGGCTATGTGCAAAATGACCCATGTTAACCATTTATTGATGACTATATATTCCTTGATTAGAATTTGTTTGGCATAATTTTCATTTTCTATAATGATGATATCTTCAGAATGATATGACTTGATATAAATAGTTTAAAGTAATTCCTCAGCACCCTTTTGGAAGCTAATTCCTCATTCTACAATTCTTATGAAGGACCTCCCAAAGGTTACTTTACTAGCCCTCTGTGCCCTCACACACTCAAATCCATGGATATCCTGAACATGTCTTCTGTACTGTTTGGCTCTAGACCATGGAGTTTGATTCTATTACTAATTTTTTCTTTGACATTATGCCATGTCAAAAATTAGCTAGGTTCATTACGAAGCTACAAAATATACATTAAGACTATACCAAATGAGTTGCTTTTGAGTCCCCTTCAACTCCTGCTCCCCGTACATGTCAGAGCAGAGCTGTACTCCATTGGGCATTTAAAGGCTAATTTTTTGAAAGTAGCTCACCAGGTTTTTCTTTGAGGCACCTCTGGATGAAGTCAATGTCCAAAGTTTTGATGATCAGCTGAGCACATTAACCATTTTCACCTTCTAGGGACCCCATGCTTACACTTAGATGTTAGTTGTTAGGTTGTCTTCATGTCAGCCTCCACTGATGGGACTTCATGTCTAAGAGAATTAACTGTCTCCAGCCCTGCACTAGCCTCACTATCTTTGGTATGTTTGAGCCATTGTTGCAGCTACTATATCAGTCCATCTCAGGGAGGGTTTCCCCATTTTTGTGAACCCTCTACCCTACCAAATATTATGTCCTTTCCTAATGATTGACCTTTCCTTACAATGTGTACAAAGTAAGAAAGACAACGTCTAGCTATTCTCACTTCCAAGGAGCATTATGGCTGTGCTTCCAACAAGATGGATTTTTTTTTTTTTTTTCTGGCAGTCCATGACATATCTAATATTCCTCACCAACGTCACAATTCAAATGATTGAATTGTGAGACTGACTCATTGCTGTAGAGTTGATTCTGACTCAGAGCAATCCACAGGACAGAGTATAGCTGATCAGTTATACTTCCAAGACTTCCAAGGTTGTAATCATTACAAAAGCAAATTACCACATCTTTGTACTACAGAGCAGCTGGTGAGTTTCAACTGCCAACATTTCATTTACCAGGCAAGCGCTTAACCATGGCACCACAGAGCTCTTTGATACTGAGACTAAACCAAAAAAAAAACAAAAACAAAAACAAAAACAAAAACTCATTGCCTTTGAATTGATTGGGGTCATAGCAACCCTTCCTTGGGTTTCAGAAGCACTTGACTGCTGAACAGAAATCTAGCAGTTCAAACCCACCAGCCACTCCTCGGAAGGAAGGTTGGGCAATCCTACTTCTGTAGTGATACTGCCTCGGAAACCCAAGGAGGGGTAGCTATGAGTCGGGGCCTACTCGACGGCAAATAACAACAACATTTCTACAGAAATATTTCTTCCTTTCAAGGAGTGGCTGGTGGATTTGAACTGAATATTTAATGGTCAATAAATAAGTAAGTAAATGAAGACATAATTTAGAGAATACCCTAGCTACTTAGAAAATACAACTGGTTACTATATGTGGCTACTTAGAAAATACAGCTGGTTACTATATGTAGAGGAGCTCTGGTAGCATAGTGTCTAAAGCACTTGACTGCTAACCAGAAAGCTGGCAGTTCAAACACACCAGCCAATTCTCGGAAGGAAGGTTGGACAATCTACTGCCATAGTGATAATGTCTTGGAAACCCAAGTAGGGGTCCCTATGAGTCGGGTCCGACATGACAGCACATAACAACAACAGCTATATGTGGTTTCTCCAAGATGTGAAAACTAGCCCACTTTTGGGAAATTCTTTAATGATCCTCCTTCAATTTCTGTGGTGATTGTTAGCTACCATTGAGTTAATTCCTATCTGTACCTTCATTCTCTAAATATGAGGAACAACCTTGCATTGGTCATATTTCCTCAAAGTTTACACACAAAAGCAAGGCCCAGAAAATGAATAAGATCCCACATCACTTAATTTCTGTCTGCTTATGCCAAGACCTCATTTATTTTTTGGTCTTTGTTTGAAGAATTCTTTATTTGAAGAGTCATTGAGTGTAAAACTTTACATTTCTTTCAAAGACACTCACTCTCTTTCCACCTGTGGCGCCTATCTTATGACTTCACTGTAAGACAAACTTTAGAACATAGTAATTAAAACAATATTCCTTTAAGGGTCAGTTCTTAAGTGTATCTGTTATAGGACCAAACGCCGGTCCCTGCCCAGTTCGCAGTCAGGCCCAAACAGTTTACACACCGAGATTGAGAGGAGAGAAAATTATTTATTGCAAAGCGCAATGCAAAGAGTAGGGAGAGTTCAGTACCCAGATCTGACTCCCCGAGATGCCATCAAATACCGTTTTTGTTGGTTTCAGGAGAGGGGGTTGTGCATATTCACAGAAGGTTGAGGAATTGAGGTGTGAAATGGAGGACCATTGCCCCAGAGGCTGATGAGTTACACCAGTTTCCTGTCATCAGCTGATAGGGGCTTGGGCAGAGGGGAGAGGGTCCGTGATTAACTTTTGTTCCTTTCTGCCCTATTGAGTAAAGGAAGATATAACTTAGAGAATACCCTGGCTACTTAGAAAACACCACTGGCTACTATATGTTGTGGAGCTCTTGTAGCATAGTGCCTAGAGCTGTTAGGCACTAACATATTGAGCATGTCTGGGTGCCAGAGTTAATTTACAAGTTGTTTCTAAGACACTTTTAGAGTGTTTATCACCTTCAGGAAAGAATGTTTTCCATTTAGTTCTTTAAGGAACTGAATACTTATCTGTCCAGGGTGGGGAAATAGTTGGGGGTAATTTAGTTTACTTATCTATTCCCATCTGGGGTCTTATCTGAGTATCTGTTTTAAACAGGGTGGGGGGAATAGTTTGGGGTAATTTAGATTGACAAAACAACATATAAGTACACAATTATAAATGGAGATTTGCATATTCCTCTCTCAGTAATTGACCAAATCAATATACAAATCACTACTGATATTTGCTTCATATATTTTATAATTTGTCCCTGGATGTTGCAAATGGTTAATGGAAAAATAGATTTCTAAATATTCCATGAGTCAAAGAGACAATCATAAAGGGAAGTAGGATATATTTTTATTTGAATGAAAATGAATGTAGAATACTTTCTAATTTGTGGAAAGTAGTTAAGTCATTGATTTAAATAAATGTATTGAATTAATACTATGTAAGAAAACAAGTAAGAATTCTAATAGGCTAAAACATGGAGCAGCCACAAGACCTACTTGGGTTCTGGAGTGGGGGTGGTGAATTTCCACTGGGTGATGAGTGACATCAACTCCTAGTGATACTGCTGGCTTGGTGGCTCCTCCCCCAATAGAGCTAGCCTGTCGCCAACTATTCCAGCTGTGTACCCTGGGGTCATTTTGGTGTCACACCCTCTTGACAGCATGAAGGTATACAGTCTGAAAGCCCTGACATCCTTACTGATAGCACATTCTAGATAGTTTTTAAAAGTCTAATTTGATTTTCCTAGGAGCTCTGGTAGCATAGTGGCTAAGGCACTTGACTGCTAACCAGAAGGTTGGCAGTTCAAACCCACCAGCCACTCCTCGGAAGGAAGATGGGGCAATCTACTTCTGTAATGATACTGCCTCAGAAACCCAAGGAGTGGTCGCTATGGGTTGGATCCGACTCGATGGCACATAACAACAACAAGATGTGACCTAATTAATGGTTACCCCCCTTTTTTTTTTGGTATGAACCTTTTAAGAAGTGTCCATTTCATCTAAATTATCAAATATTTTAGCAATCAGACATTTATAATATTTTCTCTTCATCCCTTTAATACATTTGAAGACTTGTGTGATATTCCTTCTTTCCTTTCTGATATTAGTAATTTTTGTCTTCTCTTTTTTTCTTTTTGATCATCCAGGGTAGTAACTGTCACATCCCCCCCTTAACCCCTACCTCATTGACCCAATGCTCCACCACTATCTGCACACAATCCCTATCATCCACACAGTGTGTGGGCCCCAGTGCCCACTACTGGACAGAGAGGAAGTTTCCCTCACTTGTCTAACAGGAAAAGCAAGGAACTGCAGAGAGCTGCTGGGGTAGGGGCCAGGAGGGGTGGCCGCTCTGCCCATGGGGAGATGGTGGCGGTTCACTGGCTGGTCCTACTCACAGTGGCCCTTCTCAGGGTGCAGTGCATTACTGCTCTGGGTGACACCGACCCAGTGATGTCACTGTTCTACATGAATAAAAGTTTGGGAATTCTTCCTTTTGTTTTATGGATATTATTGTTGAAGACTCTGAGGAAACCTGAGATATTCTGACTGATTCTTTCTATGACACCACACCTTTCTCTTTAGAAACTTTTAGGGTTTTCCCTTTCCCTTGGTCTTCTAAAGTTTTATGACAATTATCCCCTGTCAGATTTCATCTATTGTGCCAGGCACATGGGAAACCATGTCCTGTGGTCCTCACATGTGTCTAATCATTTCTTTGGTAACTCTCTCTCACATTTTGTAATGTCTCTTTTCGAAGCTCCTGCTCAGATGCTGGAGCTGGTAGGATGGACCTCTATTGTTGTTTGGAATTTGTCATCGTTTGCTTTGTTTTTTTGTGAGACATTTAAGTTTCATTCTAAATCTCTAATCATGTTCAATTTATGCTAGTATATTTAAATTTTAGGAGTTCTGTTTGTTCTTTTAACATTTCTTTTATATTCAGTGTGCCAATGAAATTTTACATCTCTGAGCATATTAACCATTGCCATAGAGTCAATTCCTACTCATAGTAACCCAATAAGACAGAGTGAAATTGCCCCATAGTGTTTCTTTCTCTAAGTTGGAAGTACTTGCATATTTGGGATAATATATCTACTGTTGCCAAAATCATATAGCATTCTATCAGCGGATTTGGAGACTTTGTCAACAGCACACAACTCTCAAAGACCGCTACAATTTTTCTTATTTCTTAGACTTAATAAAGGAATTAATTACATTTATTCAAATCTGGTAAGTGTATTAAATGTGATTTTGTAGGAAAAATTCATATCTTAGAGGGTTGGCTGAGAATGTGGGGTCAAACTGTAGGATGCCATTAACTAGTTGAGTAAATATGAACAAGTTATTTATCATTTGTAACGTCTCTTCATAGAACTTGTGTGAAACGGGTAAACAGACAAGAAAAAGAGTAAGAAAAATATATAGAATGTTTGTTGCAGATAACTCCTATGGAAGAGTGATGAGGCAGATTCATTTTAAACGTGACAGTAAAGGATGGTCTTATCAGAAAGAGATAAGAAATATCATGCAGTTGTTGGAGGGAGGAAAAGTTCAGGATGAAGAAGAGCAGGCAGGAAAGGTCTGAGCAGTATCAGAACTGATGTTCCGAGGGAGGAGTGAAGAGAGCACTGTGACCAAAACAGTGCACATGGCGGGAAGACCGGTTAGGGAAAGGTCTCAGAGGAAAAGGAGAGAGGGAAAGATGATATTGTACCTCGGTTCTTTTAAGGGTGTTGGCCTTTATTCTTAGTGTGTTAAAAAGTATTGTAAAATTTTGAAGAAAAATGATATTTGGCTACTGCCAAATCACTCTGGCTCCTATAGTGAAATTAGATTCAAGGAGGATAAAAGAACAGAGACAAGCTAAGAGGATACAGTAATAAGTAAGATTGAGATAATGGTTCCTGGGGCCAGGCAGTAACAGAGAAGTGTTGAGCAATAGTCAAACTCTTAATAAATACTTTGTTGTTGTTGTTGTTATGTGCCATCGAGTCAGACCCGACTCATAGCGACCCCTCCTTGGGTTTCCGAGGCAGTATCAGTATGGAAGT
>NW_006922830.1:61297-71123 GCF_000298275.1 Orycteropus afer afer | reverse complement strand
CTAAGGCACTTGACTGCTAACCAGACGGCTGGCGGTTCAAACCCACCAGCCACTCCTCGGAAGGAAGGTTGGGCAATCCTACTTCCGTAGTGATATTGCCTCGGAAACCCAAGGAGGGGTTGCTATGAGTCGGGGCCAACTCAACGGCAAATAACAACAACAACAATAACATAACTCTATGGATGAGGAATTTCTATTTATTTATCACAGTTAAGAAACTTGAAACTCCTAGTGTTCAGTAAGTGTATAAGGAGTATGTAGCTAAATCGGTAGCATAAACCCAGGAATGGCCAATTCTGAAACAAGACCTTCTAACCATTGTGTTGTACTTCTTCTCTGTGTCAGACACATAACAGATACTGAAATTTTTATCACTGTGCCAAAAATGAAGTGCTTATTCATAAATAATTTCTTGAAATTAGATATGCATGGAAGTTGGGATGATAGTTAAAATCTGATACCATATTATCTTTTTTGCATATTAATTTCCACTGAAAGCATATTAATTAAAACCATAAGTTAAACTCCTCTTTCATTTTCCCTAATTACAATATGGACTTATATATATATATATATATATATTTTTTTAATGCAGGAAATGTCCAAGATCTTATATAGTCAAGCATGGCTTAACAGAAATAGAGACTAATTAAAGATTAAATTGTTTTTAGAGAGATTAACAAAAGATATATCCAGTAGAAAAGAAAGAAAGTATAAGATTCTATGTTTCACATTGCTGTCATCTTAAATTTCCAGTGTTCTCTCTCTTCTGCATCACTCTAATGACAGCATTTTTCACTTCTTTGTTCCTAAGACTATAAATGAGTGGATTCAGCATGGGGATCACAATAGTATAAAAAATAGAGGCCACTTGGTCCTTTCCCAAATTGTAGGACTTACTTGGCTTTAAATAAGTAAAAATCATGGTACCATAGAAGACGGAGACTCCCAGGAGGTGAGAGGCACAGGTAGAGAAGGCTTTTCTCTTTCCTGATGTGGATTTGATTTTCAGGATAGTGGAGAGAATGGATGCATAGGATACAGAGATTGTGATAAGAGACACTATTAGTGTAGAGCCAGCAAGAATGGATATTATTATCTCAACATCATGTGTGTCAGTGCAGGACAGGACCGAAACTGGGGTAATGTCACAGAAAAAGTGATGGATTACGTTGGAGTCACAGAAATGCAAAGTGTTCATGGAAAGCACACTGAGAATGGAATCAATAAAGCCAATTGCATAGGATGCAGTGATGAGAGAGTGGCAGAGTGTCCTGGACATAACAACTGGGTATTGCAGAGGGCTGCAAATAGCTACATAGCGATCATAGGCCATTGACGAGAGAAGAAAACATTCAGCGGCAGCCAAAAAGATAAAAAAATACATCTGAGTGAAGCAGCCCCCGAATGAAATATGTGTTGTGGAAGTCAGTAAGTTCTCTAAGGTTTTAGGGGTAATGACTGTTGAGTAGCTAAGATCAAGGAAGGACAGATGGCTGAGGAAAAAGTACATGGGGGTGTGAAGCTGGAGATCCAGGCGGATTAGCAGTATCATCCCTGCATTCCCCAGCACAGTCACCAGGTAAATCAGGAGAAAGAGACTGAAGAGGAGCAGCTGCATCTCTTCAGAGTCTGTCAATCTCATGAGGATGAAGTCAGACACGTTTGTGTCATTCTTTTTACCCATAGTGTACACCTTCTTTAAACTGCAGGAGACTAAAATTGATACCTTGCATCAGTGATTTCAAATAGATTTTTGCTTATGAGTAAGCTTTTATTTTAAATAAATCACTTGTGTTTCTACAAAGAGATAATAAAGAATACTTTACAAAATATGACTGAATAAAGTCTTAATTTCATTACCTTATATAAACATGGGTGTTAAGCTGATATTGGAATATTACATAACAAAAATTAACCTACATTACAAAATTTGAATATGATTTTTTATATCCTCCATGCTTCCTTTTGTTAACATTTAATTCCCTTGAAAATATTATACCATAAGTGTTATTGTTATCCATATTTTAGATAACAATATTGGCATAGTAATTTAAGCAATCTTTGCAACATTGAGCTAATAAATGCTGACCTTGTGATTCCATCATGTTAGTTTTATTAGGAAATATATGCTCCTAACAGTATGTTCTTTGTTATAATTAATTTCAGCAGCCTGAGAAAAATTCTAGACATTCAGGAGCAGTGACATAAGCATAGTTTTAATGTATTATGTAATGTTGTTTTGTTTCTGGTATTATTTGATAGTACTGACAAATCAGAAATTTCAATCTTTGTGATCTTAAATATTGTATTAAAATTATAGACCACAGAAAATTCATTTATAAGAGACTCTGCTTTCTAAACTTGATCATTCAAACAATATTCATACTGAATCTTATATTTCCAAAATATGAACATTGTATACTACTGATTACAACCACTCTATTATCTGTTTCCAAAAATCCTAGCATTACATAGGGCAACATTTCAGTATAAGCATATGTAATATATATATATATAGGAGCCCTGGTAGCATAGTGCCTCGGAAACCCAAGGAGGGGTCGCTATGAGTCAGGGCTGACTTGATGGCAAATAACAACAACAACAACAACAAATATATATATATGTCTTCTTCTTACAATGTTCCTATTTTATTTGATCTGACCTAAAACAAACAAAAACTCTTAGCCAGCAAATTGATTCTAACTCATGTTGTTGTTGTTATGTGCCATCAAGAAGGACTCGAGTCATAGTGATCCCTCCTTGGGTTTCTGAGGTGGTATCACCACGGATGTAGATTGCCCAACCTTCCTTCCTAGGAGTGGCTGATGAGTTTGAACCACTAGCCTTCTGGTTAGCAGTCAAGTGCCTTTGGCACTGTGCTACCAGAGCTCCCAACCTGACTATACTGCCCACTTTTTAGAAGGTAAGAACTATTGATCATTGTAGCAAACCCAGTACCTAGCACTCAATAAATATAGGTAAGGTGGCACGGATAATGACATTACTTTCAAACATCTAAATAAAACAATTATTAAACTATGGGCAAACAAGGAAGGGCCATTATGCACACACAAAAATATAAACACAACTTCCTTCTCTTAAAAAGGAAAGATAAATTATATACTTGTGTTGCTTGAACATTTTTATAATGAGCAAGTGTGATAGTTGGAGTTTTATGTCAACTTGGCTGGATGACAGTTCTGAGTGTTTTAGGCAGCTGGGTGTAGTATTCCCCATGATGAGACAGGTAATCATCTCCAAGGTAGAATCTACTGTGTGCAGCAGAGTAGCTGCTTTGGGTATGTAGTCTGTTTCCTGTATATAAGAAACAGCTTTGGAAATGGTCTCTAGCTTACAGCACGCTTGGACCGGGCATGTAACCGTATTGTTGTTCAGTAGCTTGCCATGCTCTGCCGATCTTGGGGCTTTAAATGGACTTGAATTAATGGCCTGCCATATGGTTTGGCACTGTGCCTTTTTACTAGTCAACCTTGGTCTTGTCAGCCTCAGCAGCTAGCAGCTGAGTGAAGAAAGGCCTCCAGCTTCAGTGAGCTGGGGACAGGAGGCAGAGCTGAAGCCCAAGTTTGAGGGGCTTTAATCCACCCTTAGAACCTGGCACTTTGAACTCAGACTTAAAGCCTCTAAACTGTAAGAGAATGAACTCCTGTTTCTTCAAGCCATCCCTTTTGTGGTATGTTCTTGTCTGAGAGGTAACCAGAACAAGCAAGTAACTGCTTAAGTAAAGACATTTTTTTAAAGATTCCAAACCAACAAAGGGAGTGGGGGGGCGGGAAGGAGGCTGCAGAATTTTTCACTAGAAAGACAGGTTTCAGATCTAACTCACAGTGAGCCTACATGACAGAGTAGAACTATCCCATAGAGTATTGAAGTCTATAAATCTTTATAGAAGAAGACTACCACATCTTTCTCCATGGAGTATTTGGTGGATTTGAACTGCTGACCTTTTGATTAACAGCCTAGAGCTTAAACACTGTGCTACCAGGGCTCCTGGAGTTGACTTAAGACACTCTAGTTTTGAGAAGAATACTTACCATCAGCAAAAGGTGGTGGCAAGAATTCCTCCAACATTACTGTTGTAGAATTTTTCCAAGTTCAAATTTTCTTCCAAATAAAATATATAAGACATTCAAGGAGGTTAATATTTCTGTGATACAACACCCCTTCCTTTCCAGATGCATCATTTTTACACTTTGTCTAAACATTTTTTTTTTTTTCCCTCAAATAAAACAAATCAGCCTCCAAATTTGGTTCAGTCTAGACTAATGCACAATTCATAAGATAATTATTACCACTAAAAAAAATGCGTGCACGCTGATGGAAACATAAGTAGAGCAGTGTGTCTCTTTCCTTTCACCTTAATAAGTCCAGGGCACCTCATATACTGGGGATGGCTATGCCCAGCACTAGTCTTCAAGGGAATTTGCCTGGCACATTTCCAAGAACAAAAGTTCCAGGAATAATAGATTCATATTAGGCCTATAACAGATAAGCTACCTACTCCCTTATAAGCCAAATGATGAGGAGCATGGTCCTTTGTTCTTCCTTTATGATAACCTACATTGTTCTCTAGGATGTCAGGGAGACTCTCTCTTACAAACACTTAATTACTCTGTAACTCAAAGGCTAAATAGTTAACTACTAGTGGTAGAATAGTATATTTTTCACACTGAATTAATTTCTAAGGCCCTTGACTGCTAATCAGAAGGCTGGCGGTTCAAACCACCAGCCACTCCTCGAAAGGAAAGTTGGGCAATCCACTTCTGTAGTGATACTGCCTCGGAAACCCAAGGAGGAGTTGCTATGGGTCAGGTCTGATTTGACAGCACATAACAACAACAACAACAACCATCATAAGACTAGAACATGTTCATTAGAAAAGAATTGGGATGCAACATCAAAAGAAAATGAACTCATTCAAACTGTAGTAAATACTCTGATGTATTTTATTCCATTTTTTTTCTTTGTGCATAAAATGTTTGTTAATATGAAGACTTACATATTGCACTGATTCATATACTGTATATTCAATATCTTCTCTTCAGTTATCATACACTTTCACCTGTATCCGAGTAGCCTTTTATGAAGCACACTATTTCATGTATTATCCATTGACTGGTGCCCTGTAGCTAACTTGCCTCCAGGAGCAGCCATCAGCAGATGAGTAGAAAGTTTGAGACACAAGGCAAGTGTGACAATGTTGTCCATTCAGATATGGCAGTGGAACTGAATTCACATACAGAGAAATTTATGAGACTAGTTCTACCAATTCTGTGTACTTAGCTATTGTTTTATAAAAATAAAAATAAAAGAACAAACAAAAAACAGATTCTGAGACTAGTAAACCTTTTAAAATAATACATTGTGAAACCCTTATTATATTATAAATAATATTATTCCTCTGATCATGATCAGATCCATGCTTCTTGATTACACAGAGATATTAATTAGTATGTGGTAAAAAACTAGTGTTTTATTATAGATTATTCATCCAAGATGAAGAAACAAAGAAATCTTATGAAAAAAAAAATTAAACTCAAAATCAGAGTAAAATATTCTTGTGAAACATGTTGCTGGTATCTAGAAATACAGTTAATATTTGTATATTTATTTTATCTTAATATATTGTGATATTCATTTATTGTATTTTATACTACTTTGTGGATTCTGCAATCAGGAATAAAATAATTTTACTTCTTTTCTTATCTGCGTATTTCTTCTTTCTTCCTTTCTTTTTTTAAACTTTTTGTTTCAATTTGTTGGGCATATTTTCTGTAAAAATCTTTTAAAGTGTTAAAAGGTAAAGATTCCAGTATGAGGCTAAGGTGCTCCTGAACAAAGCTATGGTATTTTCAAAGCTGAACAAAGAATAATGAAGACCAGACAAGAATTGATGCCATTGAATTATATTGTTGGGGAAGAATATTGAATATACCATGGACTGCCAGATGAAAGAAAAAAAAAATCTATCTTGGAATAAGTACAATCAGAATGCTCCTTAGAAGCAAGGATAGTGATATTTCATCTCATGTATGTTTGCACATGTTATCAGGGGGTATGAGGTCCAGGAGAAGGACATCATGTTTAGTAAAGTGGAAGATGAGTGAAAAAGAGGAAGCTTCTCAACAAGACATGTAGGCACAGTTGTGGAAACAACAGGTTCATCATAGCAATGATTGTGAGGATGCTATGAGACCAGGTAATGTTTCATTGTGTTGTATGTAGGTTCACTATGAGTTGAAACCAACTTGACAGCACCTAGCAACAACAAAAGAAACATATAAATATATATTTGATCTGACAAGAAAGAATGTGAATAAAATTTATATGGCCATGCAACATGTGTGTTTTAAATATGATGTTGCTTACTCTGCATTTTCTCTCTTTTTTTCTGATGAGACTAAACTGTACTCATCAGACTAGACTGTAGAGGTAGTGGTACATGAAAGTTCTTCCACCATGCAGAAGGAGACAATATTTTGGAAGACAGAAGAGCAACAACGTGGAGAAAACCTGGGTCCATGGATATCACTGCATGGACTAGTCACCCACAACCCTAGACAACTAAACTCTGCATAATTCTATGCAAGGTTAATTCTTTTCTCTTCATTTAGCAACTTTGATTTTCAATCCCATTGTTACACCATAGCCTGTACATTGACTAATACATGTTCTTTGCCCTGAACAATCATATAACCTAATAAATGGTATTTGCCTTTATAGAGTCCTTTCTTTTTTGTATCGATAAATACTTATGTATTTGAGAAAATTTATCAGGCATTGCCAACATCACACTGTCTCCTATCAGCAGCTTTGAACACTCAGTACCAGTAACATATAACTCTCAATGAACCTTTGTATTTTAAAAAAATTTTAAGATGTAGCAAATTGATGGATTTTATTTCTTTAACTCTGATAAGTGTAGTAAAACATGATTTTGTAGAAAGACATCATATCATAGAGTGTTAGTCAAGAATGTGTGGTCTAGAGTCAAACTGTTGGACTGTACATCCATTAACTCATTGAGTCATTATGAACAAGTTATTTAATATTTCTGTGCCCAGGTGTCATCTTTTATAACATTCAACTATTCATAAATCTTTATTGGTGTACTGCTCTAAGTGCTGGGTGTACAGTATTGAATAAAACAAGAAAACATCTCCTTTTCATAGAACTTAAGTGAAAGTGGGGAAAACCAGATAAGAATGAGAATAAGCAGAATATATAGATGGAGATAACTGCTAAGGAAACAAACGAGACATGGAAGGATGATGGGACAGGTTCATTTCCAACAGGACGATGAGGACAGTTTTATCAGAAAGAGAATGAGAAAAGAGTCATGTAGCTATCTTGGGAAGGGAAATGACAGAATCAGGAAGTGTAGGCAGAAAGGCCTATGCAGTATCAGAACTAATGGATTCTGTGAAAAAGTGAAGAGATCAATGTGACCAACACAAAGTGAACATTAGAGATATGCCAGTAAGGGAGAGTTCCCTGAGGTTGTTGTTATGTGCTGTTGAGTTGGACCCGACTCATAGCAACCCCTCTTTGGGTTTCTGAGGTGATTTCACTACAGAAGTAGATTGCCCAACCTTCCTTCTGAGGAGTGGCTGGTGGGTTTGAACCACCAGCCTTCTGGTCAGGAGTCAAGTGTCTTAGGCGCTACACTACCAGAGTTCCTTCCCTGAGGTTAGGAGTTGAGAAAAGATTACCTTGTATCTTTAGCTTTTCTAAGGGTTTTGGTCTGTAGTCCTACTGTGCTAGGAAGTATGCAAGATTTTTGAAGAAAAATGATACTTGACAGTATCACTCTATCCTGCATTGAAATTAGTTTCAAAGTCACTATAGGAAAAAACAGACACAACCGAAGTGGATGAAGCACCATTTAAGACTGAGGCAATTGTTCCTGAGACAAAGACAGTAGCAGAGGAGATGTTGAGAAGTAGTCAAACGCTGTATATAAACCTTTTGTAGAATCAATATGATGTGCTTACAAATAAATGTGAGGTGTGTGAAATTAAAAGAAAATCCAAAAATCCTTGCTAGCTTTTAGTATGAACAATTAGTACCTAGAATTAAATTTTGAATATTGCTATGACCTGTGTGTGAGTTGGAGTTCCTAGTGGCACAAATAGTTAACTCAAAGTTGAAAGCTTTGAGTCTACCAAGAACTCTTTGGAACTAAAACTAGAGATCCACTCTTGAATATTAGGCATTAAAAACACTTTGAAGCACAGTTCTACTCTGACACACATGAGATCATTATGAACCAGAATGAGCTTCACAACAATTGTTTGATTTTTGTTTGAGTCTGAGTGATATCTCATGAAGATAAGCCATGGCCATTAGTAGTACTATATTTTTTTACCAATTATTTGCAAGGAAGGTGTATTTGGAAAATGTTCACATTTTATCATGCTCTATTTCAATCTTATTGTCCTTATCATTATTTAAATAGTTGAACTTTTACAACATAATAGATTTTTGACTTAGCTCAGTGAACAAGAAAACTTTGTTTTAAACATACATCAGAACACATGTTACATAAAACATGAAAATCACATATAATAGGAAAAAGGAGGGAAAACACAGATTGCTTAACTCATATCGTATATTAAAAAAAAAAAAATCTGTCATCAAGTAGATTTTGTATCAACAAAAAGAAAACCAAACTTACTGCCATTGAGTTGGTCCAGACTCATAGAGACCCCTTCTTGAGTTTCCAAGGCAGTATCTCTATGGAAGTAGATTGCCCAACCCTCCTTCTGAGGAGTGGCTGGTGAGTTTGAACCTCCAGCCTTCTGGTTAGCAGTCAAATACCTTAGGCACTGCACCACCAGAGCTTCTGTTTTGACTCACAGCGACCCTATTGGGTGACCAAGGGTGTAAATTGTTACGAAAGTAGATTGCCTCATCTTCCACCTGTAGAGCAGCTGGTGGGTTTGAACCAATGACCTTTCTGGTTAGCATCCAAATTCCTTGCCCACTCTGCCACCAGAAATCCTTCATATTACCTATAACCAATTGCTGTGGAGTCAGATCCGACTCACAGTGACCCCTCCTTGGGTTTCCGAGGCAGTGTCACTATGGAAGTAGATAGCCCAACCCTCTTTCTAAGGAGTGCCTGGTGGGGCTTGAACCCCAAGACTTCTGGTTAGCAGTCAAATTCCTTAGGCACTATGCCACCAGAGTTAATAACATTATATATATGTTTATACTTCTATACTGTATTATGAAGATGATACTGCACTCTCAGTTTAGTTAAAGTTTAAGCATTTATTGAGATCAGTGTCATCTAAAACATAATAGAATCTGTTGGTCATCTTCGCCAATGCAAATCAACAGAATGCATTAAAAAACAAACAAACAAACAAAAATACATAAATGAAAGCATGGCAAACATAGTTTATGAGTGACCTGAAAAGTGTAAATAGCATGATAATACAAAGAAAGATATAATGCGTTTTCAAGATTAGAGATGAGTGAAAACACTCTATTTTTTAAAAAAATGCTTACAATTTATCTATAATTTAAACATGTAGAAATGTATATACATACATATAAATACGTATATAAAAAAAAACCCTCAATATTGTCAACTCGGTTTGACTCACAGCAACCCCTCCTTGTATTTCTGAGGTAGTATCTCTGTGGAAGTAGATCGACCAGTCTTCCTTCTGAGGAGTGGCTGGTGAGTTTGACCCACCAGCCTTCTGGTTAGCAGTCAAATGCCTTAGACTCTATGCCACCAGAACTCCTATTTATATACATAAGTATGTGTATGTATGTGTGTGTGTGTGTGTGT
>NW_006922830.1:58618-60457 GCF_000298275.1 Orycteropus afer afer | reverse complement strand
CAAACAACATATACAGAACCATTACAGACATTTTATAAATCTGATACATTATGAATGATAAAAAAAAAAAAAGTTAGTTTAAAAATATTTGAATAACACAATGAGTTAAAATGCAATTTGAAAATGTGTAAAGAAGATTTAAAATGAAGGAGAAAAAAGAAAATCTTTATCAGTCTACCAGAATAAAATTTATTGGATGCTCTAATCCTGAGTCTATAGGTTTACAATATTGCCCTCTTGTCAGTTTTAAAACAAAGGAGTGAAGCAATTTGGGAATTTATTTTTAAGAAACACAAGAAGCCTTAGAAATGGGAGTAAAGTCAATGATTTTTTTTTTCTTTAAATACACAGAAGTTCAATAGAAGTAACTTATAGTGGCTTTTTGAGAAATCATGGATAGGTAGGAATTTCAAATTGACTCCAATGACATAGGTTTATAACATGATGAATTTATAACATTTCATGATTAAAAAGTTGTGGTTGATGACAGTCCTGGTTTTGCCCATGTACTAAACCATATGCAGTTCAAAGGGCTTTGGTATACAGAAACAAAGAGAAGAAAGAACGTAGAATATTTTATGAACATGCTCAGTATTTCTCAAGCTGAAAGAATTGAAGGAAAAAATTCAAGTCTCAAGTTGTAATATTGTAAGATTCTGTGGGAAAATATTGAGTGATGTCAGAAACATCAGAAGCAGATGGAAGGAATATACAGAGTCATTGTACAAATAAGACCTGGTCAGTGTTCCACTTTTTCAGGGGGTGGCATATGATCAAGAACCAATTATACTGAAGGCAGTCAAAGCTCCCTGAAGGAATTGGAGGAAAAGAAGGCTCCAGGATTTGACAGAATACCCACTGGGATGTTTCAACAAATGGATGCTACATTAAAGCACTTACTCATCTATATCAAGAAATTTGGATACACCTACCTGGTCAACTGATGGGAAAAGATTCATATTTGTGCCCATTCCAAGAAAGGTGATCCAACAGAATGTGGAAATTATTGAACAAAATCATTAATAACACATGCAATTAAAACTTTGCTTAAAATAATTCTAAAAGTTTGCAGCAGTATATTGACAGGGAACTGCCAGAAATGCAAGCTGGATTCAGAAGAGGACATGGGACAAGAGATATTATTGCTGATGTCAAATGGATCATGGATGAAAGCAAAGAATACCAGAAAGATGTTTAATTGCATTTTATTGACTATGCAAAACCATTCAACTGTGCAGATCATAACACATTATGAATAACATGGAGAGGAATGGGAATTCCACAACACTTAATTGTGCTAATGAAGAACCTACACCTAGACCACGAGGTTGTCCTTCAAACAGCAAGAGATGCTTCCTGGTTTAAAATCAGGGAGGGTGTGCATCAGAGTTGCATCCTATAACCATACTTATTCAGTCTGTGTGCTGAACAAATCCATGAAGCTGGCCGATATGAAGAAGCATGTGGCATGAGGATTAGAGGAAGACTCATCAACAGCCTGCAATAAGCAGACGACACAACCTTGCATGCAGAAAGTAAAAATGACTTGAAACTCTTACTGATGAAGATTAAAGACCACAGTCTGCAATATGGATTACGCCTCAACATAAAGAAAACAGAAATCTTTACAACTGGACTAATACTCAGCAACATGATAAATGTTGAAAAGATTGAAGTTGTCAATGACTTCATATTACTTGGGTCCACAATCAATACCCATGGAAGCAGCAGTCAAGAAATCAAATATCTTACTGCACTGGGTCAATCTGCTGGAAAAAAAAGGAACAAAAAAAAAACCTCTTTAAAATGTTGAAGAGCCAAAATGTAACTTTGAAGACT
>NW_006922830.1:55876-56788 GCF_000298275.1 Orycteropus afer afer | reverse complement strand
CATCATCTAGTTCTCCTGGTCTCAGGGTCATATAGGTTGAGGTTTTCATGGTCCATTAGTCCTGAAGACTAATTGCTGCCATCCATCTTTGATTTTCTTCACTCTTCTTTGCTCTGGACAAGGAGAGAGAAAAATTGGTGCCACTTATATGGCCACTTGCAAGCTGTTAATACACTGGTTGTTACTCACCAAAGTAAGATGCAGAACAATGTTTTCATGTGCTATGTTGTGCCAATTGAGATTGATTGCAACTATGGTTCTGAGCCTGCAGATTCAGTGATTCAATCCCTCAAGATGCTTAATTGTGCTAAGAAGTTATCCTAAAATCGTCCCTTGCTAGCTCTATACTATATCAGACAGTGCTTCACTGCTGTTCATAAAGTTTCACTGGCCAATTCTTTAAGAAGTGGATCACATCTTCCTTCTTTCAAGATGGATTCCCTCAATAAGATGGATTGGCAGAGTGGCTGCAATTATGGGCTCAGGTATAGCAAGGATTGCGATTCTGGCACAGGACAAGGCAGTAGTTCATTCTGTTGTACATAAGGTCACTATGAGTCAGACTCAACTCTGTGGCACCTACCAACAACAACAGCACTATACTACAGATGGACATTTTTATAGCACATGCAAATACGATGTAGAGATATTGTCTGCCCAAGCTATCCACATATCCCTATCTGATCTTCTTGCCTGCCTACCTATGCATCCACCCATAGAATAATATTTCCAACTACTGATAATGCAGTATTGCATATGTAATAGTATTTACCTTAATTGTCTGTAACTTTTGTACATGTCTCCATGTCTTCCTCTTCCTTCTTGATATTGTTCTGGCCACACATTTTTATTTTATTGCCTTTTTCTTCACTCAAATAATCTGTTGAAATTATTTGCAAGTTGACAGAAACA
>NW_006922830.1:35131-37032 GCF_000298275.1 Orycteropus afer afer | reverse complement strand
ATATAGTGAGTATGACAGAGAGACTAGTGAGGGAAAGTTTCCAGAGGTAATGGGAGGGGCAAAATTATATTTTTTCTGTAAACTTTTTTTAAGGATGTTGTCTTTTACTCTCTCTACAGAAGTAGATTGCCCAATCTTCCTTCCGAGGAGTGGGTGGTGGGTTTGAACTGCCAGTCTTCTGGTTAGCAGTCAAATGCCTTAGGCACTACGCTACCAGAGCTCCTTAGTGTGCTAGGAATCATTGCTAAGTTTTTAAAGAAAAATGGTATTTGGAGATATCACTATGATTCCTATACTCAAATTAGATTGAAGGGGAATAAGGAACAGAGACAAGCTAAGAGGATGCAGCAATAATTAAGACTGAGCTAATGTTTCCTAGGTCCAGGGCAGTAACAGAGGAGGTGCTGAGAAGTAGTCAAACTCTGAATACTGAATATAGGTAGAGTCAACACATTATGCTTAAGAATTTAATGTTAGATGTGTGAAATGAAAAGAAATTGATGGTGGCTTCCTCAGTTTATGTGTAAACAAGTAGGACAGATGGATTTGCATTATTTCACATTAAGTTGTGAGTACTGCTATCACTTGTCTGTGGTTTGGAGGCCCTCATGGCCCAAGCTGGTAACTTCAAAGTTGGAGATTTGAGTGTACCCAGAGTTCTTGGGAAGAAAAGACTGGGATCTAGTTCCAACAAATCAAAAGTTGAAAACACTGTGAAGCACAATTCAAACCTGACATACCGGGCATCATCATGAATCAGAATCAACTTCATAACAACTCTTTTATTTTTATTTGAATCTCAGAACTATCTTATGAAAATAAGGCATGTCCTTTTATACTATTACCTATTCATCAAATATGGGCAGGGAAAACAAATTTGGAAATGTTCATATAGTGTCATGCTGTATTCCAGTTTTATTGTGTTTATCATTATTTAAATAATTTAATTCTTGCAACACAGTGATCTTTGAAATAGCTTAACAAACAAGAAAACAGAAATACAGATTAATTGATATTGCCTACAGGTTCAGTTATTATTTTTTAATAAGATTATGCACATACACATCATACTTCTGTCTCGTGAAGATGATAGGGTAGTCTGAATTTAGTTAAATTTTATAATTTCTTGACATTAGTGTTGTCTACAAAATCATAGAATCTGTTGGCCTTCTGTGCCAATACAGACAAACAAGATACTTAAAAAATTTATAAAAGAAAGTAAGTCAGATGTAGTTTGTACAAAAGACCAGGGAAGTGGAAATAACATGTCACTATTAGCATAGTGGCTAAGGCACTTGACTGTTAACCAGAAGGCTGGCGGTTCAAACCCACCAGCCACTCCTCGGAAGGAAGGTTGGGCAATCCTACTTCCGTGGTGATACTGTCTGGGAAACCCAAGGAGGGGTCGCTATGAGTCACGGCTGACTCGACGGCACATAACAACAACAACAACAATTATATTTAAGTATTAAAAATGCTTGTCACTTCTTACTAATTGAATATATATACACACATATACATTATAGATTCCAGAAAAAATAAGCTTGAAACAAAAATATAATAAAATAATTCTACTGTACTAATATATAAGACACATTTTTAAAATAAATTAAGAACAGAGAGAAGCATTAGGCATTCAGGTGGTATTGATAAACATAATTTTGATTTAAAATTTGAATAAATCAATCAGCTATATTCAAATAGGAGCTCTGGTAATATAGTGCCTAAAGCACTTGACTGTTAACCAGATGGTTGGCAGTTCAAACTCAAAAGCCACTCCTCAGAAGGAAGGTGAGGCAATCTACTTGCGTAGTGATACTGCCTCGGAAACCCAAGGAGGGGTCACTATGAGTCGGGTCCGATTCGATGGCACATAACAACAAAAACATATTCAAATAGTG
>NW_006922830.1:30756-34706 GCF_000298275.1 Orycteropus afer afer | reverse complement strand
GGAAGGTTGGGCAATCCTACTTCCGTAGTGATATTGCCTCGGAAACCCAAGGAGGGGTCGCTATGAGTCGGGGCTGACTCGACGGCAAATAACAACAACAACAACAATATATGGAGAAACCAACATGGAAATGTGAAAAATCTAATACATGGAAAATGAAAATTAAGCACTTTCTGAAATAATCTTTGATTAGCAGAGAAAACATTAAATATCTAATATGTATGGAAAATTTAAAAACAAGATATTCAAGAATCTACCTGACCAAAATTTATAGGATGCTGTAATCCTGAATTCATTTTCAGTTCTTTGCTTTACAACATTTCCCTGTTGACAGTTTTAAAACAAATGCATGAAGCATTTTGAGAATATATTTTTAGAGAACATAAGGTCACTATACATGTGAGGGTAAAAACAGTGAATTTTCAAAACACCCAGAAGTTCAATAGAAATATTTTATTGAGGCTTGTTGACAGATAAAAAGAAGGTTTTCAAATGGTCTGCAAGTTGACATCAATTACATATCACTGCCTGCAGGTCTCTAACATGATTACATTCCAACATTCCAGGTCCCAAAGTGTCACAAGATGAAGTCCTGATGATGTCTGTGTGCTAAGATCATATTCATTTCCAAGATTTAAATGAGAAAAGGATTAGCAAATATTATACTGATAAGTGGAAACAAAGATGCAAGAAAGTATTTCCTTTCTTATGTGTGTAATGTATACATAGGTAGGCATAGTTTAAAAGAACATGAACAAAAGTCTCAAGAATGATTAGGATATTACTGTCTTCCAATACTTTTTGACGTTTTTGAAGATTTATTCAATGTTGACATATGCCATTTTTTCTGTACCTAATTATATTGGATGATTTCTCCACTGGAGTAGAAAAGTGTAAAGACTAAAGGTTTTTTTTTTTTTTTTTTTTTTTTAATTACTTATTTTAACGATTTCTGTGTGGATCAAATTAAGTTAAAAGTAATTTATGAAACACCAGTGAATATTCTTCATAACAAAAAGTACTGTGTACTCAAAATACTGTAAAGAGGTCCATATTCTAATGAAAATGGGCATCACTGATTAGTAATGCACTAAATGCTTTCCATGTTATACTTTACTATAACACTATGGACTAGAATTTATGATTTCTTCATCCAAGTAAAGGAAACAAAGGCCAAAAGAATTGGTAACTTATTACAGATCACAAAGCTAAAAAATGTAACAGAGTTCGAGTCTATATCATGGAATGTCTAATTCCTAACCACTAGATTTTGCTTCTTCTCTTTATGATGCAAAGAATGACAACTGTAATTGTTTGCATTATGCCAAAGAGGTAGCTATTACCCTTAAGTAAATTCTCTGAAATTAGATATGTATGGAGGTTGGTATGTTATAGTTTAAGATGAGATTGCATTCTCATATGAATTTCCCCTAAAAATGTATAATCTACAAGTTTAACTTATATTTCATGTTCTCTAATTACAATATGAATACATAAAACATATTGCTGGAAACATCCATGATCATAAACAGTTAAGTAAGGTATACTTCAATAGAAACAGAGACAAATTGAAAAAATAAATTGTTTTTAGAAAGAGAAACCAAAGAAATACTGATTATTAAAGAAAGAAAATATGACACATAAGAAATTCAATATTTCATGTCACTGTCATCTTAAATGCCTGGTGTTTTTTCTCCTCTGCATCACTCTGCTGAGAGCATTTTTCACTTCTTTGTTCCTAAGACTGTAAATGAGTGGGTTCAGCATGGGGATCACAATAGTGTAAAAAACAGAGGCCAGTTGGTCCTGTCCCAAAGAGTTGGATTTTCTTGGCTTTAAATAAGTGAAAATGATGGTGCCGTAGAAGATGGAGACCCCCAGGAGGTGGGAGGCACAGGTGGAGAAGGCTTTTCTCTTTCCTGACGTGGATTTGATTTTCAGGATTGTAGAGACAATGGACACATAGGACACAGAGATTATGATAATAGACACTGTTAGGGTGGAGCCAGAAAAAATGAATATCATGATCTCGATATTACGTGTGTCAGTGCAGGACAGGAGTAAAATGGGGGTTGTGTCACAGAAAAAAAATGATTGATCACATTGGAGTCACAGAAATGCAACTTGTTCATGGAAATCACAATGGAAAAGGATTCACAGAATGCCATCACATAGGATGCAGTGACGAGGGAGCGGCAGAGTGTCACGGACATAAAAACTGCGTATTGTAGAGGATTGCTGATAGCTATGTAGCGATCATAGGCCATTGAAGAGAGAAGGAAACATTCCGTGACAGCCAAGAACATAAAAAAATACAGCTGTGTGAAACAACCTGCAAAAGAAATATACGTGGTGGAAGTCTGTAAGTTCTCTAAGGTTTTTGGGGTAATTGCTGTTGAGTAACTGAGATCAAGGAAGGACAGGTGACTGAGGAATAAGTACATGGGGGTGTGAAGCTGGAGATCCAGGCGGATTAGCAGTATCATCCCTGCATTCCCCAGCACAGTCACCAGGTAAATCAGGAGAAAGAGACTGAAGAGGACCAGCCGCATCTCTTCAGAGTCTGTCAGTCCCAGGAGGATGAAGTCAGACACGTTTGTGTTGTTCTTGCTACCCATAGTGTGCACCTCCTCTAAACTCTAGGAAATTAAAGTTTATTCTTATTATCAGCGACTACAATCAAGTTTTTCTTTATATGAATGGCCTGGCATTGAAAAAAAAGTACTTCTGTGTCTCTAGAAATTGATAATAAATAGTGGTTTATAAAATATGACTGAACAGACCTTATTTCATGGCCATATATGAATGTGATTATAAGTTTACATCAGAATATTACATAATAAATAAACATTTTTGACAAAATTAGAATGGAACATCCAGTGTTCTCAATGCTTTCCTTTGTTAACACATTTAATCCCTATGTAAATGTCATACCGTAGGTGTTAGGGTAGTCACACTTAAGAAAATTGACACAAAACTTTTAATTTATCCAAAGTCAGAGTTAGTAATTTTTGGTCATGTGATTCTATGATTTTCTGTTTATTAAAAATTTATGTTCATAACACTATATTCTAAATTATAATTAATTTCAGCTTTTTGAGAAAATTCTAAAAAATTAGTCAGCAATTAAATACTTGTAGTTTTAATCCATTAGTTCTGCCTTTTGTTTTCAGTATTATTTAATACTATTGACTAATCAGTAATTTCAAGCTTTAAGGAATCTACTGTGGTAAATTAAAATTGGAGACCACAGAATATTCATTTCCATAAGAATATTTTTCTTAACTTCAGTATTGAAATCAAATTACTTCTGAAAGTTATATTTCTAAAATAAACATTGTTCATATACTATAGATCCCATCAACTCTATATATCTGTTCCCACAAATCCTGGCATTACTTAGGATTTGACCTAACTGTCTATGTGTCTATCTGCATCTATTCTTCTTATAACGTCTCCACTTTTTTTAGATCTGACCCAAGACAACAAAAACCCTTGCTGTGGAGTTGACTCTGAGTCAGCAACCTTACAGGATAGAGAAGAACTGCCCCAGAGGCTGTCCATGGCTGTAATGTTTGTGGAAGCAGACTTCCACATCTTTCTACTCCACAGTGGTTGATGGGTTCATACTCCTGACCTTTTGGTTAGCAATCCACTGCTTCACCACTATGTCACCAGGATATCTTGAGCTGACTTAAAATACTCTGACTTTCAGAATAATACTTACAACGAGCCAAAGGTGATGAAAAAATTTTTCTTCCAATATTACATGTCCAGAATTTTGTCAAGATAAGTTTTTCTTCAAAATGAAATATATATATACAAAAAAATTAAGGAGATGAAAACTTCTATGATACAGTGTTATTTTCCTTTCACATGCATTAGTTTTACATTTCCATGCACACATTCTTTCCCAGAGATAAAACAAATCATCCTCGAAATTCCGTTCA
>NW_006922830.1:11477-26656 GCF_000298275.1 Orycteropus afer afer | reverse complement strand
ATATTGTGCTGCTGTTGGGTGAAGTGCTCTATAGATGTCTATAAGGCCAAGTTGGTGGAATAGCACATTTTTTAACAGTGACTTATATTTATATTTCAAGGTATGATACTATTATAGGACAAAAATAAGTTAATTGGAAAAAGTTAAAATACAACAGAATTAAAAAAATAAAACTCATTCAAAATTATTGTTAATACTTTGGTAGATCTTCTTTCAATTATTTTCTTTGTGAATAAAATCCTTAATTCCATGTGTAGTTAGATTTAACATTATTGGCTTTACTGTTTATTATTTTCATCTCATTTTAGCATTAAACACTCATAGTACAACTTGACCTATATTACCTTTCCCATTGCTACTTAGTTGATTCCAACTCTCAGTGACCCTATAGGACAGAGTAGAACTACCCCATAGGGTTTGCAAGACTGTAATCTTTATGGATGCAGACTGCCTCATCTTTCTCCCATGAACTATTGGTGAGTTTAACTCTCCAAACTTTTGGTTAGCTACCCAATACTTTACCCACAGTGCTACCAGAGCTCCTTTGGGTTACATTAGCAATCAACAGAGCAGACACTTCCATGTATCATGCGCTAATTCTGCTCTAGGAGTATTCACCAGCAGATGGATAGATACTCTGAAACATCACAAGGAAAGCATGGTGCCAGTTCTCCATTCATGTTTGGCAGTGTTACCTAGTTCATCTACACAGAGATCCATGCAACTCGTTTTATTATTTTAGTATATTCAGCCTTTCTTTCATAAAAAAGAAAAATGAGAGCAGAAAGAAAAAAAAAAAAGAAACTCTAACAAATATTTTATAGTGCTATAAAATAATATTATATTACAAAAATTCCTATTCCCAAGAATATGATCAGGTCAACAATCTTCTTAATTATAAATGAAAAAAAAATTTGAAAAAACAAATAATTCATTTCAGATAATTTGTCCAAAAAGGAGGAAACAAAGGAACAGTCTAAAAATATATATAAACTTGAAATCAGAAAAAAATATTTTTGTGAATCGTGTTGTGGGTATCTAGAAATAATTAGTTTTTGTATATTGATTTTATTTTAATATGTTTCTATATTCATTTATTGTATTTTATTATTTTGTGGATTCTGTGATCAGAAATAAAACAATTTTATTCCTTTTATGATCTGTATGTCTTTTATTTACTCTTGTTTCCTTTCTGTACTGGCTAGATTAATTAGGCAAATATTCTGTAAAGGACATTTTTAAAGTGGTAAAAAGCAAAGATATCACTTTGAAGATTAATGTGAACCTGATTCAAGTCACAATATTTTCAATCACCTCATATGCATGACGAAACTGGACAATGGATAAAGATAATCAAAGAAGAATTTATGTCTCCGAATTATAGTGTTATTGAAGAATATTGCATATATTGTGGACTGTCAATAAAAGATAAAATCTGTCTTGGAAGAAGTACAGATACAATGCTCTTTAGAAGCAAAGATGGCTAGACCTGGTCTCACCTACTTTGTACAAGTTGTCTGGTGAAATTAGTCTTTGAAGAAGAACATTATGTTCTGTGAAATAGAGGAAGACCCTCAAAGAGATGGACTGACATAGTGGCTTGATAAATGGACATTTTCTCCCTTGTTTTCCATCAAACTGGATTGTAAACATAGTGTCAAATGAACCCACTTCAGCCATCCATAAAAGGACAATATTTTGGGAGAAAGCACAGCAACAACATGTACAAAACATGAGTTTGTGAAAACTTGTATGTGGTCCAGAATCACCCACAGCCCTGGACACCTAAATTCTGCATAGGTCTACGAAGGGTTTATAATTTTCTCTTCAATGAGCAGCTCTGATTTATAATCCGTTTTTTTTTTTTTTTTTCAAATCAGAATATTCTGTACTATGAATTAGGTGCCTTCTCTCCCCAAAACAATCACATCAACTAATAAATAGTATTTTCCTTTACAAAGTTTTTTCTTTCTGTAAATGGGAAAGAAATGTATATTTAAGGGGATTTATCTGGAATTGTCAAAATAATTGTGATTTAAAAACTTAGAATTTTTTGAACATGTTTGTCAAGCTGGACCAACATGATAGATAGATAGATAGATAGACAGATAGATAGATAGATAGATAGATAGATAAATGAAATACAAGCCAAATGTAGTTTATACAAAAGACCAGAAAAGTAGATATGACATGAAAGTATATAAAAAAAGACATAATGTATTTGGAAGATTAAAGGTGACCCAAGCATTTCTCTTATTGAAAAAAGAAAAAATTCTTAACACACACATACACACATATTTAAACAAATATATTTATTTATAGATATGTATATGCATACATGTATGTATTTGTTTAAATTATAGGTAGCCCAAACAATACAAGCATCAAAGAAAACGTAAGTCATAATAAAATAATTCTTTATGGTTGCGTAGTACCTAAGGCACTTGACTGCTAACTAGAAGGCTGGTGGTTCAAATCTACCATCCACTCCTTGGAAAGAAGGTTGGGCAATCTACTTCCATAGTGATACTGCTTCAGAAACCCAAGGAGGGGTCACTATGAATCAGATCTGACTCAATGGCAGTGAATTTGAGTGTGAGTTTTAGCATTGCTATGTAAGGCACATTCACAAAATAAATTAAGAAAGTAGATAAAAATAATATTGATTTAAATTATTTGAATGAATCAGTCAGCAGTTTTTAAATGATGGAAATAATAAACGTTTTTGACCCTAAAACAGAGGTTGCTTTCATTTTAAACAAAATAAAACAAAAATAGCACAAACAACAAAATATTATTTAAAAAAACATTTTATGTAATTTAAAAAACATAATCATACTAAGATAATACAAACAATATATGTAGCAATCATTATAGAAATCCTAAAAATATAATGCACGGAAAATTGAAACAGTACTTTCTCATAGACTCTTTGAATAGTTGGTAAGATTAAACTTGCATTTCTAGAATAAGTGTTGGAAATTAAAATAAATAAAAGGAAGATATTTAACAAAATACCTGCCAAAGCATGAAAATTCAAGAACACTTAATCACGCTCATGAGGACTTGTATATAGACCAACAGATAGTCATTAGAACAGAACAAGGAGATAATGCAAGGTGTAAAATCAGGAAAGGTGTGCATCAGGGTTGTGTTCTTTGACCATACTTATTTATCTGCATGTTGAGCAAATAATCCAAGAAGCTGGACTATATGAAGAAGAATGTGGCATGAGAATTGGAGGAAGACTCATTAACAACCTGCAATACGCAGATGACACAACTTTGCTCACGGAAAATGAGGATGACTTGAAGCACTTACTGATGAAGATTAAGGACTAGAGTCTGCAGTATAGATTACATCTCAACATAAAGAAAACAAAAATCTTCACAGCTAGACCAATAAGCAGTATCACGATAAATGGAGAAAATATTAAAGTTGTCAAAGATTTCATATTACTTGGTTCCACAATCAACACCAATGGAAGCAGCAGTCAAAACATCAGACAAAGTATTGTTTATTTATTTATTTATTTATTTATTTTGCACAAGGCAAATCTGCTGCAAAAGATCTCTTTATAGTGTTGAAGAGCAAAGACGTCCCTTTGAAAACTAAGGTGCACCTGCTCCAATCATGCTAATTTCAATAGCCTCATAAACCTGGACAGTGAATAAGGAAGACCAATTGAATAATCAATGCATTTGAATTGTGGTGTTAGGGAAGAATATTGAAAATCCATGGCTTCCAGAAGAACAAATAAATCTATCTTAAAAGTACAGCTAGAATGCTGCTTAGAAGTGAAAATGGCCATACTTCGTCTTTCGTGCTCTGGTCATGTTGTCAAAAGGGGCCAGCTTCTGGAGAAAGATGTTATCCTTGGTGGAGAAGAGGGTCAGTGAAAAAGAGGAAAACCCTCAATGAACACAAGTTGACAGTATGATGCAAAGATGAGCTCAAGCACAGCAAACATTGTTAGGATAGCTCAGGACTAGTGTTTGGTTCTATTGTCCATTTGGTCAGTAACGCATCAGAACCAACTCAATGGCACCTAACAACAGCAACAACAAACTGACCAGCATTTATGGGATGCTCTAATCCTGAACATATTGACAATTATTAGCTCCAGAATATTTCCCTATTGTGAGTATTCAAATAAATGAGTAAAGTATTTTGAGAGTTTATTTATTTACTTATTTATTTAGATTTTTAAAAAATTATTTATTGTGATTTGGGTGAAGATTTACAGAGCAAATTCACTTTCCATACAGCAGTTCACATATACTTAGTCTTATGTCATTGACCACAGTTTACCACAATGCAACAGCTCCCCTCCCTCTTCCTCCCCATAGTTACCTCTTCCCAGTGTCCATCCTTCCATATTCTCCTGACCCCTGAGCTTTCTCCCTGTGCATAAGAAGCCCTTCCTTCTCCCATGATTGTTCTCTCCAGGGCATGTGTCTACTTGAGGTAAATGTTTAACTCACATGCCTGTACTTTGTTTGGCTGGAAACCACAGGTGTGGGTTCAATTCCAGACCTGAAGGGCAGCTAGGGGCCATAGTCTCAGTGGTTCCATCAGGCTCTATTGGACCAGCAAACCTGATCCCCACCATCTTTTTTTTTTTCCCTTCCAAATGATTTTGAGTTTTGTTCCACATTGTTCTTCCTCTCTATCCAGGATCTCCTACATCCCTTCCAAGTGGATGACAGTGGTAGCCGGGTACCATCTAGTTCTTCTGGTCTCACAGTTGTATAGGTTGCAGATCCGATGGTGTACCAGTCGCTAGGACTGATTGCTTCCATTAATTTTGTTTTTCTTCTTTCTTCTTTGCTCTTGACAAGGAGATACCCATTGTTGCATCTGGATGACAGCTTGCTAGCTTTTAAGATCCCAGTTGCTACTCGCCAAAGTAGGAGGTGGAACAATGTTTTGTATAGTATGTTATGCCAGTTGAGCTTGATGTCCCCTGTGACTATGGTCCCAAGCCCACAGGATCAACTACTCAGTCCCTCTGGGTAGCTGGCTGTGACCAAGCAGTGACCACAACCTTTCCCCTTATCAGCTCTACTATACATCTGGGGATTCTGATCATTCACATAAACTTATAGGACCATTGTCTGCCAACCCTATATATGTTCTTGGATACACTCCCTCTTTCATAGACATACCTAATCAATTAGCCTGTTCACCTATCTATCCATCCATATACCCATGTTTGCCTTCACTGACAACTCAGTACTGTATATGCAAAAGGGTACATATTTGTTGTCTGTACCTCCCATGTACTTCTCTATGTCTTTCTCATCCTCAATGCTGCCATACTGGTTCCTTACATTTGGTACATTGCCCTTCTCTTCACCCAAATCAGTATTTATCTCTATCTATCTAACAGTGTTCCCTCCCCTCCCCTCCCACCCCTGGTAACCAACAAAGAAAATTCCCTTCAATAGATAAACCTTTCCTTAACTTTTACAGTAATGCACTAATACAATATTTGTCCTTTTGTGACTGACTTATTTCACTCAGCATAAGGACCTCCAAGTTCATCCACGTTATGCGGTGTTTTGCAGATTCTACGTTATTCTTTAGCATTGCATAGTATTCCATTGTGTGTATGCACCATAGTTTGGTTATCCATTCCTCAGTTGATGGACATCTAGGTTGTTTCCATGTTTTGGCTATTGTAAATAGTGCTGCAATGAACATGGACATGCATATATCTGTTCTTGTCATGGCTCTCACTTCTTTAGGGTATATACCTAGTGATGGGATGGCTGGGTCAAATGGTATTTCTAATTCCAACTTTTGAAGGAATCACCATACTGCTTTCCACAATAGTTGTACCATTTTATTTGTAAAGAACACAACAAGCCTGTAGACATGAGGATAATGACAATGATTTTTTCTCCCTACACGAGATTCATAAATGTAATTTTTGAGGCTTGCTGACAGAGAATAGGAAGGTCTCATTTTCAAATGTTTTGCAAGTTGACACCATGCACATCATGCAGATTTTTAACCTGATGAATTTACATCATTCCATGTCCAAAAGTGTTTTGATGAGAGTCCTGATTTTGTCCATGTGCTAAGGAAGGCCATACTCATTTCAAAGTTTTAGAAGAAAAAGAAACTAACAAATACTATACTGGAAGTATAGTGGAAGTAAAGAGGCAAGAGAATACCAAAGTTCCTTCTGTTGCTATCTTGTTGAGTGTTTTCAATCAACAAAGCTGTTAAATTTTATTTTATGCCTGTCTGTATGGATTGAGATGATCATGTGGTTCATTTCCATTATTTTATTAATGTGGTACATTACATTGATTGATTTCCTAATGTTGAGCCATCCATGCATTAGTGGATAAATCCCACTTAATCATGTGTATAATCCTTTTAACATGTGTTTGAGTTTGGTTTCCTGATATTTTGTTAAGTATTTTTGCATCTATGTTCATGAGGAATATATGGCTTTTTCTTTTTTTCTAGTGTCTTTGTAGTATCTTGGAAGTCAATCTAATGCTTAACTCATAGAATGAATTAAGATGTGCTCCCAATATCCTCTATTTTTTGAAAAGTTTAAGGGGGATTGGAGTGACTTTTGTAAATATTTGGTAGAATTCCTCAGTGATTCTATCTGCTCTAGGATTTTTATTGTCAGGAAGTTTTTAATTGGTAATTCAATGTCATCATTTGTTGTGATTAAGATACATATATATTTTCATCTTGAGTCAGTGTTTATGTGTTTCAGGCATTTTCCTTTATTTTAAATTATCTAATTTCTTGATGTACAACAAGATATAGTACTTATAATCTTTTTTACTTTTATAGGGTCATTTTTAATGTCCCAAATTTTGTTTCTTCTTTTAGATATTTGAATATTCTTTCTTTTTATTTGTGAGTGTAAACAAAATTTTGTCAATTTTATTCATCTTTTCAAAAAGCCAGCTTCTGGTTTTGTTGATTCTCTCTATTACACAATACCTTAAATCTGGTTGTACACATGACAAACTGTTTCTGTTAATAGTTATTTATATTCCTTGTAGGTACAACTTCTAGAAGTCTACGTGGTACAAGCAGTTTGTGATTAGCTGTTAACTAAAAGTTCAGTGGCTCAAACAAACTTAGCTGCTCTTCAGAAGAAAGGCCAAGAAAACCAACTAAGTTCCATTCCAAAACATACGAGCTGCCATTAGTCAGTTGCCATTTCAACCTTGGAAAACAGCAATAACAGGAATTTACAACTTTAAGTGACTAACAACTGTCCTTATCTTCCCTTCCGAAGCATACTCTTCAGTAACACTTGCAGGGCAGTTCTGGTGATAACAAACTCCTTTAGTTTTTCTTTATCTGTAAATGCCTTAATTTCACCTTTATTTTTGAATGACACTTTCCAGGATATAATATTCTTGGATGACAGTTCCTTTCTTTCAGCACTTTAAATACATCATCCACTGCTTTCTTGCATGCTTGGCTCCTGGGGAGAAATCAGCACTTCATCTCATTGAAGACCGCTTTTCTGGAATACTTTCGCTGCTCTTGTGCTGTCCTCAAGATTTCTTTTGGCCCTTGGTTTTCAAAAGTTGGAAAATAATGTGTCTCAATGTGGCTATATTTACATTTATTCTACTTGGAAATGTAAATGTAAATAAAGCCACATTGAGGCACGTTATTATCCAACTATTGAAAATCAAGGACCATATTAAATTTTGAAAGCAGCACCAGAGAAGCAAAAGTATTCTACATTTATTCTACTTGGGAGTGCTCTGGTAGCTTAGTGCCCAAGGCATTTGACTGCTAACCAGAAGGCTGGTGGTTCGAGTCCATCCTACTTCTGTAGTGATACCCCCTCGGAAACCCAAGGAGGGGTCACTATGAGTGAGGTCCGACTCCACAGCTGTTTGTGCTGTGCTGACATGACCAAGCTGATCTTGTATGGCAATGTGATAAGGATGTTATGTGAACCTCCTCTCTTCCATTGTTTGCATGTTACCATTTTATTGATTCAGCATTCCTACTGGTTCTCTAGTTCCTGAACCTATGTCAAGAGTTCTGAGATTATCCGTTTTATCAGTATATGCTTGTTTTCTTCTATAACTGTTGTAAGGGTTCAGGGTTTGCAAATGTTTACACCACTATCCTACTCCAAGTCCTCTTTAAAGACTTAGAAAAGCAAAGATATCACTTAGATGATGAAGGTGTACCTAACTTAAGCCATGGTATTTCAATTAACTCTTACGTATATGAAAGCTGGACAAGAAAAAATATAACAGGAAAACAATTGATATAATTGGATTGTGGTGTTGGTGAAGGCTATTGAATATATCTTGGACCTCCAGGAGAACAGCAAATCAGGCTTAGAAGAAATACAACCAGAGTGTTCCTTAGAAGCAAGGGAGACAAAACTTTGTCTTGGTTAATATAGACACGTTATTAGAAAAGGCCAGTCCCTAGAAAAGGACGTTATATTTGGTAAGGTAGAGATCTAGGGGAAATGAGGGAAACTGTCAATGAGATGGATTGACACACAAACCGCAACAATACATTCAAACTTACCAGTGATCATGAAGGTTGTATAGGACTCTCTGTGAGTCTAAGATGGCACCCAACAACAACAACAATAATATTTAGAATCTGTTCACTTTAATTAAATCATATTAGTCACCCTCAAGAGAGTGAGCCTCATCCAACCAATTGAAGGTTTTAAGAGGGACAATGAACGTTTTCCAAAGACAGAAGGAATTCTGACTCAAGACTGCTGAAGTTTACAGCTTGCCACCTGCCTACCATTTTCAATCTAAAGTTTAAAAGAATACCCAGGTTGCCGCTTGACCTATTAATTTCAGACTCAATACTATCAGATTTTCTGATCTATTTCCTGATGTATGGGTTTTGTGCTCATCAGATCCCAAAATTATTTGAGCCAATTCATAAGCATATGTTTCACTTCATTAAAAACAAACAAAAAAGCATTAGTTTGTTTTCTACATCACTTTGCATTCCTACCAGCAGTAGGTGAGAGTTCCAGTTGTTCTAAATCCTTTCAAGCATTTTGTATTTTCAGTGACTATTGCACTTTTGAAATTTTAGTCATTGTTGTAGGTGGATGGAAACCCACTGTATTTGGATGCTTTTAAATTGTATTCACCAGTTTTTAACAAGTCAGCTCTGACCCATGACTTGTTTTCTTTATGGTAGCATGTCAGATTAGAACTGTGCTCCATCGAATTTCAAAGGGCTGATGTTTCATTGGATCTTTCCTCTGAGGTGCATCTATTAGGGCTCTGCTAACTTTTCAGCTAGTGGTTAAGTAAGTTAACCGTTTGCTCCATAAATGTTCTCGAGCATCTTTCCATGGGCTTGGTTGCTGTCTGTGTATCTTTTTTTGAAAACATCTGTTTCCATTTTTGCCCAATTTTAACTTTTTATTTTATTTCCTCTAATTTCATATTATTGAGTTTTGAGGGTTATTGGTATACTCTAGATTCATATTCTTTATCTCAGATATCTGTTTGGCAAATATTTAGTCCAAATATGTGATAGATAGATAGACAGATAGATAGATAGATAGATTTACAGAATTTTGAGAAAATTAAACAGGTTACATTACCAGAAGATAGAAACAAAGTTTATGGAATTTGATTTATTAACTATATAAATTTGATTTATTTGTTTATCATGTAGTTTATTATTCTAGAATCCTTCTCTTCTTATCTGTAAGGGAAACAAAAATGTTGTTGCTTTTCTGCTCCAGAAGATAGTTAATGTATTTTCTCCTGGGAGACTATGCTATCGACTATAAGAAGACTTTAAGAAGCAGGCATAAAATGTGCACACATCATATTCAAAGCAAACCTTCACTGAGTGAGCAGCTCAGTTCCACAGGTAAGAGAAAAAGATTTTCATCACTTATAAACTATTTTGGAAGCTAGAAGTTTGAATCTAGAGTATGTGCCTTAATAATTAAATCAGAAAAAAGTGATGTTAGTAAATAAGACTTCTATTAAAAATTTAGTCTTCCTGAGAAAGAAACATGGCAAAGAAAACATAAAAGACTCCTTACATAGTTAGGTCAATGGAGGTATAAGTCAGAAATTTGCTTTAGTTTTCTTAAAGGATGGTAATCAGTAGAGGAGTAGAATAATTAAGAGGCTACCTTTAAAAAATCAAAGAAATTATTCAATGAAGAGAAAATGAGATTTCAATGAGAATTGAAATGTGCTACTTTGGCATCATAATTACTTTCTCCTTGGGATAAAAATTAATTTTAAATTAATTTTACTCTAGAAGCCATTTAAAATATATAATTTTTTAAATGTTATGACTTATTTAAGGTGGTTGAAAAGAGAATCAAAATATGTAAGGATATTTTTTAACATTTTTTTCTAGTGAATAATGATTCAAGCATTATAGCATGGCATAATGAGATTGTAATATCATCAAGAATTAGCCTAAATTGTGGAACCATAGAAATCTGGGCTTAAATAACTGTCTGTGTGTCTTTGTTCAAGTTATATGTCTAGCAGAACCCCAATTATCTCATATATACATTGACAATAAATTAGTTTTAAGTTTGCTTTATAGATTACATATTATAATATAAAATTCCTAATTCCTAGGTTTCATTTAATGATATATAATTAATGATAATATATAGATATAATAATAATAAGAAGAAGAAATATTATATGTAGTATTGTTGTTTAACAATACTACATATAACATTAACAACAACAATTGTTATTTGTAATATATAAATATTAAATTATACTTTATTACATATTTAGGGTCATAATATATATATAATATCACATATAATTATAATATAGCTGGTATCATAGCTTTATTCTCATGCTCAATATTTGTTGAATTATTCCCAAGAATGTCTGATATTTTACATTTTCTCACTGTATGACAGTGGATGAATTAATTATATTTTACACTTCCACGTGGCTCATGCTTTATTAAATGTATAAACATCTTTTTTTCCATCTCCCATTGATGCAAAATCAACTAGTTGTAAACACAATAGCTTCTACTTTCCTTAAAGCTTGCTTAACAGAAATGTTTTTGAAGAAACTTAGATGAAATGGTGAAACTATACTTTTTCGTCTATCAAGTCTCCTGTACCCAATAGTGGAGTAGATAATTGCTCTTAAAGGACTTGATATGGTATAAAATATGCCTTCATTCATAAGTCACATTTTTGCTCTACAGACCAGATCAGGGCCATAAATGTACCTGAAAATTCTATCCAGTAAGAGTATCAGGAGAATTTAAGCAAAACACAAAACTATTTTCCTGAAAAACACAAAAGCAGAATGTAGTGATAAAGACATACATTTTTTCTCTTTTATTGATGCCTTACAGCATATACTCTTAGGATTCATTGGATGTAATTTCAGTGAAATTATACTTTATTACATATTCAGTGTCATAAAAGAGGCCTGGTGGTTCGGTGGCTAAGTGCTCAGCTCCTAAACTCTGGAGTTTGGACCCTCCAGCTGCTCTGTGGGAGAAAGATACTGCCATCTGTTTCAGTAAAGATTTACAGCCCAGGAAATCATAAGGGACTTACGGCTGAAATACACATGCTTCTTTGACTTTTTTTTTTTTTTTTATCTTTTTAATGCATTTTTTTCTTCGCTCATACTCCACTAAATGAGAAATAGTCTGAAGGCAAAGAGTAAATAAATAAAACTTTGTGGCCAAATAATGATTTTATGGTTTTAGTGATAGCTTTAGTAAACAACCTTATTAATAATTATTGAATAATATTTATTTCATAGACCTCAGGTTGTGTAGTGCCTAAGGCATTTGACTGCTAACCAGAAGGTTGGCTGTTCAAAACCACCAGCCACTCTGGGGAAGGAAGACTAGGCAATCTACTTCCATAAAGATTTACCACCTCAGAAACCCAAAGGGGGTTGAGTTGGATTCAACTCCATAGGAGTGAGTTTAGTTTTTGGTAATTATTTCATAGCTATTTCAAAACTCCCTAAGCAACTAAATATAACAATGGCCATAGCTTCTTTGGGCAGGTTTTGGTTAACTCTCTGTTGCTCTAACAGAAGATACCACAAATGGGATAGGTTGAACAAACAGGAGTTTATTCTCTTACAGTTTGAATGCTTTAAGTCCAAGTTCAAAGTGGCAGGCTCTAGGGCCTGGGTGAAAGCCCCTCAACCTTGGGCTTCAGCTCTGCCTTCTGCTCCCGGCCCACTGAAGCTAGGGGCTTTTCTTCACTCAGACACCTGCTGGCTGCTGAGGCTGGCAAACCCAAGGTTGACAAGTAAGAAGGCACAGTTCCAACATTACCAAACAACACAGCAGGCTACTAATTAAAGTCCATTGAAAGTCCCAAGATTGTCAGAGCATGGCAGGCTGTTGAACAAGGACTTGGCTACATGCAGGGTTGAAGTGTGCCATAAGCTAGACACCATTCCCAAAGCTGTTCTTATGCACGCAAAGGTGACCACATCCCTAAAGCAGCTACACATCTGCTTGTGGTAGATCCTACCATGGAGCTGACTGCCAGTCTCATCATGGGGAATAACTACCACCAGCTGCCCAGCCACTCAACCAGGCCCAGCCAAGTTGACACACAACCTTAACTACCACAGGCAGAAGAACTTTGCAGGGCTGATAAGAGAAAAAACAAAACCCAAACTCTTTTCAGTCAAATTCATTCTGATTCATAGAGGCTCTATGGTGACTCTACAGGACAGAATACAACGGTGCTATAGGGTTTCAAAGGCTGTAATCTTTGAGGAAGCAGACTTCTACATCTTTCTCTCATGGAGCTGGTGGTAGATTTGAACTGCCTAACTTAAGGTTAGCAGCCAAGCACTTAATCGCTGCACCACCAGGGCTTTTTTGAACAGAACAACATCCTAAAATTTTCATTATGGTAGAACATTAAAGACAATGATGGTACAATAAGTATAAAGGTAAAAATTTAATTTGTGATTCAAAACCTTAAAAAAGATAATTTACTGATTTTTTTTTTTTTTTTTGCAGACAAGGTACATGTATCCCCAGAATACCACCTGCTACCCTGCTTACCACGGTTCTAGAAATGCCAGTGGAATGGGATTGCTAACAAAAAAGGCTACATAAAATGGTTACACTATATACGGCTGCCTTCCAAACAATTTGAAATGTAAGTCACAATGATACTACTCTCTAGTCATCTCAGAATACTTTTAAATGAAATCATTTTCACATCATTTTTCTCATTTAAATTAAATCCAGTCTTGTGAGATAAATGTTGTTCTCATTTTCAGTGGTGAACAATAAGTAAAGGTGTTGTGCATATTGCAAAGTCTGGACTAATATTCTAATGTGTCCTTCCAATTAGATTATTTCTAGATTCTAAAATTTCTCTCTTCATTGGTGTTTGGGAGGTATAAAGTATTGCGTTTTTGAGAACCAATTAAATTGCCAAGTTTTTTGTTTTGTTTTGTTTGTTTTTTTCTTTTAACATGCCAATTTTAGCCGACAAATGAATGAGATCATTTTTCACTTCCATTTATACAGGAATTACGTCTACATAGATCCCACTATTTTGTCCCTGCCTTTCCCATCTCTGAATGGCAGTAGTGGTTCAGTGGTAGAATTCTCACCTTCCACAGGGAAAAGCCAGGTGTGGATCTGACCAATGCCCCTAAGTGCAGTATCCATTGTCTATTTGCAGTTTGAAGCTTGTCAAGGTTTTGCTGTGTGTGATGCTGAATTGGATTCAGCAGCGTGACCAGATTAAGAAAGAATAGAAAGTAAGACCTGGTGATCTCCTTCCAAAAATAAGCCAATGGAAACTCTCCTGATCACAATGGTTCAATCTCATTGTACATGAGGTTGCCCTGAGTTACAAGTTAACTCATAAGCAGTTAACAACAACATCCTGTCACTTCACAGAATGTTATGACCCCCTTTTGAAAAAAAAAAAAAAAAAGATGAAAATGTAATGAAGTGTAATCTGTTTTCACAGGATATCAGGACATCACATTCAGGACCTGTAAATATCAACTGAAATGTCAGTGTTGTCATCAGCACTGGATCCATACAAGACTCAGTTCAAGAATGTCACTGAAGCCACCATGTTCACATTGCTAGGCTTCACAGATGATTTTCAGTTACAAGTCTGTCTCTTTTTGATATTTCTTGCAATCTATATTTTTACCCTGATAGGAAATTTGGGACTGGTTTTACTAGTCACGGTAGATTCCAGACTTCATAATCCAATGTACTACTTTCTGAGTGTATTATCTTTCTTAGATGCCTGCTATTCTTCAGTTATCACCCCAAAAATGCTGGTCAACTTCCTGGCGGAGAATAAAGACATTTCGTTCCTTGGATGTGCTACACAGATGTGGCTCTTTGTTACCTTTGGGACCACAGAATGCTTCCTCTTGGCAGCCATGGCATATGATCGCTATGTAGCAATCTACAACCCACTGCTCTATTCAGTTAACATGTCACCCAGAGTCTATGTGCCACTCATCATTGCTTCTTATGTTTCTGGTATTTTGGATGGTACTTTGCACACTGTAGCAACTTTTAGCCTCTCCTTCTGTGCATCCAATGAAATTAAGCATGTCTTTTGTGATATCCCACCACTCCTTGCTATCTCCTGTTCTGACACTCACATCAACCAGCTTCTGCTCTTCTATGTTGTGGGCTGTATTGAGATATTCACCATCCTGATTGTCCTGATCTCTTATGGTTTCATTTTGGTGGCCATTCTGAGGATGCGTTCTGCTGAAGGGAGGCAAAAAGTATTTTCCACTTGTGGCTCTCACCTCACTGGGGTGTCAATTTATCATGGGACAATCCTCTTCATGTATGTGAGGCCAAATTCCAGTTATTCTTTGGACCATGACATGATCGTGTCTGTATTTTACACTGTTGTGATTCCCATGCTGAATCCCATCATCTACAGCTTGAGGAACAAGGATGTAAAAGAAGCTGTAAAAAAATTGTTTGAAAGAAATAGGTTCTTGTAGTACATTTTTAGCCATTTTTAGTATTGCATAAAACCAAAAAATGACTGGATGTTAGTCCATATGTCTAATCAAAATTAGAAGAAAATATCTTGCTTTTAATTAATAGTGTCTCTATGTCCTAAAATATTTTCAAATAAAACATAACCAGTCTTCCAATGAAACTTTTACAAATGGAAATAA